>NC_141596.1:102500-150000 GCF_047967505.1 Dipteris shenzhenensis | reverse complement strand
GCCCACCAAAGGGCAGACCGATCAAAAACTCATGGAGGACGCGGGGATCGTCGAAGTGTTGCCTCAGAGCCATTTTCGACCGATGCAGAGAGCAGTGCGACCGGCGTGGTGGATCGTTCGATCTAAGCTTTCGTGAGGGCCAAGGGACCCTCCTGGATATCTCCCCTACGAAGCAGCAGGACCCGCGGAGCTCGAACGAAGGAGAACAGGCCGACTGAGACCCCGCCATCGACGACGGAAGGTGACGGAACTGTAGTTCCGTCACATCGAAACCTTGGAGGCTTCACACAGCCACTTCAGAGATTCTTTGCTTGAGTCCTTTGGTACAGAGGGACGCCTCACCAACGAGATCACAGGGTCGGGTCCGTGATCATAGCCAAGCATCGGTTTGTCAGCACGGGATCGACGAACTTCTCACCCATTGACGGAAACCCGTCGATGGAACCGGACGGAATCGGACGGAGAGGTCGGGAAGAGCTCTCACGGCCGAACCAGAGCACCATTGCCAGCACCTTCGTTCACGTGAATCCCCACGGTCCTTAAGAACCCGAGCAATGCCAGAAGCCGACCTTTCGACGTGTGCATGGTGGCGGGGAGGTCGCCATAGCTCCGAAGACCCGAGTCTAAACCGTATGGCCAGGAATGAGTCACAAGCAAGGCCACGGCCTCGGTGGCTAGCCGGGCCATGAGGTATTTGGAGCGTCTTCGCACAGGTCACGGGTTTGAGTCCCGGGTTTGAGTCCGGGCAGGGGAGGTAGAGCGTGAGCCGACGAGGGGGCCGTCCCCCTTTTGCTAATCACCATCGAACAGGTTATAACCAACAAGCCTCGCTTGGTTACACCAACCAAGACAAGGCCCCGTGGTTAGTTCGACGGTAGGCGCTGTGAGGTGGATCCCGACGATTCTGGGTTCGAATCCTGCGCGCGGGGTACACGCCCTTTTTGTGAGCGCCCGCATCCGGTTCAAGACAGAATATAGCTCGGAGGTACCGCCTGGTAACACCAACGAAGAGTTGGCTCAGTGGTTGGCATTCCAAGTCTGTGCAAGGAGGCCGACGGTTCGAATACCCTGTTCGGCCGCGTAGGTTTTCGGGATGCCCGCGCGGAAGCAAGTACACTATAAATATATGAGGGTAGGTTTAGTTACAATAACTATGACCAGCCCCCTTGGCTAGCCCAACAATAAGTTCTGCACGTAGTTCCTTGGAGGTCTTGAGTTCAAGTTCGACAGTCGGCCTTCCCTTTTGGCACAGCCCGCCAACTTTAGAGGTACAGCCAACCAGTTTTGACAGTTTGGATAATTTAGCCCCAGCTAAATTTAGCTAGTCCCAACTAGTCAATCAAGGGACTTTTGAGAACAGATTTCACAGGCGCGTTCCTCCTCGTGTCTTGAGTTTCCGGAGTGAGCCTCGGGCATTACTTTTGCTACACGACGCTTTGGCAAGTGTTTTGCGAAGGAGAGGTTCTTCAAGGCCATAGCTCTGGGAAGGAACTCTATTCCATTCCTCTAAGCGTCTGAAGGACCAGGGTACCTTTGTGAAGGTGAAGGACAGTCAGTCAGGTGGAGGTTCCCGTCAGCAAGGTAGTTGCAAATCCAAGAGGTCAAGCGGGTACTTTGGGATCCCGGTAGGGGACCAAACCGAGGAGCAAAGGAAAGAGAAAAGTGAAAAATTTAGTGAAAACTTTGCTCTCGTGACACGCCCCCCTCCCCTCCCCCCTTGTGCCCCTCCCCCTTCCCTCATCCCCCCTTGAGCCCATGCACCCCCCCCCCTTCCCTCATCCCCCCTTGTGCACATCCTCCCCCCCGTCCCCCTTGCACCCATGTGCCCCCCCCCTTCCCTCATCCCCCCTTGTGCGCATCCTCCCCCCCATCCCCCCTTGCACCCATGCCCCCCCCTCCTCCCTTTCCCTCACCCCCCCTTGTGTGCATCCTCCCCACCATCCCCCCTTGCACCCATGCGCCCCCCCACTCGCCCATCCCCCTTGTGCACATGCGCCCCCCGTTGCGCGCATGTCGCGTATCCCCCATGGCGCCCCCCCTCCCTCACCCCCCCCTCCACCTTTACAAAATAAGACAATACTGATTTCTCACGGTTATTTGTCGTGGTGCGATCACACCAACGCTAATACACCGGATCCCATCAGAACTCCGCAGTTAAGCGCGCTTGGGCCAGAACAGTATTGGGATGGGTGACCTCCCGAGAAGTCCTAGTGCTGCACCTTTTTTGCCCTCGAGGTTAGCGGTCTTGCCACGCCTTAATATCCCTGACCGCCGACCTCACCCAGTAAGCCCGACCGACGCTCTCCTGTCGCACACACCCTGATACCCGCGCGCACGTGTCACCAAGGACCCAGTCGTGCAACGTCTTGATGCCACACGCAATGTCACCTGATCACGCGCAACGTCCCGATGCCACGCGCACCCGCAACGTCCCGACCCCCATGGTCGTGCCCCCAATGCCACGCACACCTGCAGCAGCGTCTCGACCCCTCGTCGTAGTCCCGATGTGACATCCCGTCGACCCATGACGCCATCAATGCCCCACGCACCCGCAACGTCTTGGCCCTCGAGCACCCCCGTCACCCCGATGCCTTGCGCACCTGAATGCCACCGCGCCCCCGTCCCACGACGGTGCCCCGGGCTCCCGGGTCGAGTCGAGATGCGTGGCGCCCCCGAGCACTCGCGTGGCACCTCGAACGCTGTCGCGCACCCATGCCTCCAAACCGATGCTACCGTGACCCCGTCCCACGATGGCACCCCGGACTCTCAGGTCGGGTCGAGATGCGTGGTGCCTCGAATGCTGCCATGCCGCCTGCAACGCCCCGTGCACCCACGCCTCCAACCCGATGTCACCGTGCCCTCGTCCCACGGTGGCGTCCCGAGCCCCTCAGTCGAGTCGGGATGCGTGGTGCCCCGAATGCTGCTGCACCCCCGGCCACATCCTGCGCACCCACGACTCCAACCCGACGTTGCCGTGCCCCCGACCATGCCCCGCGCACCTCATGCCGTAGCAACCCGACGCCGCCGTGCCCCCGTCCCACGGTGACGCCTTGGGCTCCCGAGTCGGATCGAGACGCGTGGTGCCCCGAACGTTGCCGTGCCCCCCGCCACGTCCCGCGCGCCCACGCCTCCAACACGCCCACGACTGTAACCCGACGCTACCGCACCCCCAGCGACGCCCCGAGCACCCCTCGCCGTAGCTACCCGACCCTGTCGTGCCCCCGTCCCATGGTGGCGCCTCGAGCTCCTGAGTCGAGTCGGGACGTGTGCTACCTCGAACGTTGCTGCGCCCCCGACCACGCCCACGCCTCCAACTTGCCGCACCTCTCGGCCACGCCCCGCGCACCCGCGCCTCCAACCCGACGCTACCACGCCCCCACGACGCCCCGCGTACCCACGCCTCTAACCGACGTCGCCGTGCCTCTTGTCCCACAGTGGCACCCCGAGCTCTCGGGTCGAGCCACGATGCGTGGCGTCCGGAACGTTGTCGCACCCCCGACCACGCCCCACTCACCCACGCCTCTAATCCCATGCCCCGACCACGCCCCGCGCATCCACGCCCCCAACCCGACGTCGCCGCGTCCCTGTCCCACGATGGCACCCCGGGCTCTTGGGTCGGGTCGGGACGCGTGGTGCCCCCGTGCACCCGCGTGGCACCTCGAATGCTGCCGCGCCCCCCGCCACGCCCTCGCGCACCCACGCCTCCAACCCAACGTTGCCGCGTCCCCGACCACGCCCTGTGCACCCACACCTCCAACCCGACGCCGCCGCGCCCTCGTCCCACGATGGCGCCTCGGGCTCTCGGATCGGGTCAGGATGCATGGTGCTTCTCAACGACGCCAAGCGCACCCACGCCTCGAACCCGACACCGCCGCGCCCCCATCCCACGGTGGTGCTCAAGGCTCCCGAGTTGGGCCAAAACGCGTGGCGCCCCCAAGCACCCGCGTCGCGTCCCGAACGCTGTCACCCCCCACGTCTCCAACCCGACGCTGTCGCGCCCCCGATGCTCCCGCGCGCACCCACGCCTCCAACCCGACACCGTCGCGTCCCCGTCCCACGGTGGCGCCCCGAGCTCTCGGGTCGAGTCGAGATGCGTGGTGCCCCGAATGTCGCCATGCCCCCTGCGACGCCCCGTGCACCCACGCCTCCAACCCGACGTCACCGCGCCTTCGTCCCACGGTGGCGCCTCGGGTCCCTCAGTCGGGTCGGGACGCGTGGTGCCCCGAACGCTGTTGCGCCTCGACCACACCCTACGCAGCCGCGCCTCCAACCCGACGCTGCCGTCCCGACGATGCCTCGCACGACCACGCCTCCAACCCAACAGCATCGCGTCCCCGTCCCACGGTGGTACCTCGGGCTCCCGTGTTAGGTTGAAATGTGGAGCAAGGCCCCGAACACCCACGACACTGCCGCGCCCCCGGCCACGTCTTGCGTGCCTACGCCTCCAACCCGACGTTGCCGTGCCCTCGACCACGCCCCGCGCGTTCGCACCTCCAACCCGACGCTGCCACGCCCCCGGCAACAACCCGCGCAGCCTCACCTCCAACCCGACGCCGTCGCGCTCCCGTCCCATGGTGGCGCCTCGGGCTCCCGAGTCGAGTCGCGATGTGTGGTGCCCCGAACGCTGCCGCGCCCCGGCCACGTCCTACGCGCCCATGCCTCCAACCCAACGTGGCCCCGACCATGCCTCGCATGCCCGCACCTCCAACCCGACGCTACCGCGCCTCCCGACGACAACCCGCATAGCCCCGCCTCCAACCCGATGCCGCCGCACCCCCGTCCCATGATGGCGCATCAGGCTCACGAGTCGGGTCGCGACGCGTGGTGCCCTGAACGCTACCGTACCTCCGGCCACGTCCTACGCGCCCACACCTCCAACCCGATTGCTCCCCCCTTGACCCAAAAAGAGGGCAAGGACATCCTCCTTGCTGCCGATGTCGAGTCCGAAGGTGATGATGAAGGAGGAGCGGACTGAAACTCAGTCCCTTGTCAACGGGCCACCCGTTACATTCCCCCTCTTTTACTCTTGCTCCCCCGCTTCTTTGGAAAGGGGTGTGAATCATTGTAGCCGCGCACGATGTCCACGAACCGCCATAGAGAAGGTTCCGTCCTCCACGAGTCTTCACTTGAAGGCTGATCCCTCCAGTGACAATGGTATAGCCTGTTAGGCCCGAACTAATTCGGTCTCTCACAATGTGCCATGATACTCTCGAGGTCTTCACCCTCTCCACGATCCATCACTAGAGCCGAACCTCTATTCCTCTGCTCACGGGCTGGATCATCATCTTCTTGAGCACCCTTCAACATGGAAACGTGAAAGGTAGGATGAATATGTAGATGGGGAGGTAGTTGTAGACGATAGGCCAGCTTGCCTACCCTCTCAAGGATCTCGTATGGCCTGTCGTACCTCCGCGCAAGACGATCCGTGAGCTCCTTTGGCATGCTGAACTGCTCAGGGTTCAGTTTGAGGTAGACCTTCTCGCCAACCTCGTACTCTACATGCCTCCTCTTCCGATCTGCAAACTTTTTCATCCTGTCTTGAGCTTTACCCAGCTGCTCCCGGGCAGTTTTAAGCCTGGTTTAAAGGAGCTCCAATACAAAGGGTCCCGCCCTTGAGCTTCTACCCGCAGGTACAATCCAATATCATTGTCCACACAAGACAGTACAAATCCCCAAATCCAATGCAATTAACTGGTTCCACTAACTCTCGGGCACTGGCATGTCAACACAGCAACTACACAATCCACAATGCACTGACCAACTGCAATGCCCACACTGCCTCAAGGTGATCCACATGACATGCATCATATCCAACATAAAACAGGCAATAGAAACCACAGTGCAATACCTGGTATCCAGAAAGGAGACTCCACAGCTGTCCAAGATAAGAAGAGTCGACCCACAGGTGCTCTCTCCTCTCACTGGCCCCTCAGCTGGGCAGGTGTCCTTCTAGGAATGCAAAACACAGGAACCCAAGCACAGAACTCACAAGGAAAATGCACAGAATACCTCCAAACAGCAGCACAAATGCCAGGAACAACAATAGGAGATAGTCAGCCAACTTTCAGGGGATTGTAGGAGTCAGAAATGGTACGGCCTGATCCAAGGCAGCAACCACAACATCCAGAACAGGTCAGCCAGCTCCAAGACAGCAAAACAGGGTCAAAAACAGGCCGACCAGAAGCAGAAACCCCTCCAGAACTAGGCAAAATTTGCCAGAGTGATGCTCCAGCAGCAGGGGTCGCCCAAAATTGGCCCAAAACTGGCCGCTTCACTTCACGAGATTTTGCCAAGCAGTAGTCCCCAGCCCTGGGAGTGAATCTGTCATGACGGAATCAAGGAAAACTGATGAGCCAGCTCTAGGGAGGAAGAATCGTCCAAAATTCAAGCATGAGAATGCTCACAAATCAGCCTGGGTAGGGAAGACACACCAAAAAGAGCAAGTACACACCTAGATGCCACATACCCTCCACAAGCAGGACACTTGGAGCAGTTTTGACTGGGTTGACCACACCAAAGGCTCCACACCACTACACAGCAGATGGGAAAAACCAGCCATATCGGTGTGTACAATATATGGGAAAAACCAGCCATACCTGTATGTACAACACATGGGAAACCAACCATTAACTGCAGGTAGAACACATGGGAAAAACCAGCCATGTCTACATGTACCACACATGGGAAAAACCAGCCATGTACGCAAGTACAACCGTACGGAAAATCCATCCATATCTGCAAGTACAACATCCATGAAGTACCATATACAATGAACATACGGCCAAGACTGCAGATCCATCCGTAGATCAATGTATCAACCAAGTGGAGTGTCATGACCACTCAATCATAGAAGCCTCGCACCAGAAACATTGTCAGCATCAGTGCCTTGGGTGAAACACACAAAATCACCAAGCGACCTCTGATAATCTCGGAGCCTGTCTGTCTTGGGAGAGCGGAGGTGCTAGCTGCCCGATGAGCATCCGGTAATGCCCCAGACCCGTGCTCTGCTGAACCGGATGGAGCACCACCGCAGTGGGCTCGAGTCTAAATGCCTCAAGGTAGAGTTGCAAAACCTGCGGTGAGTCTGCCAGCTCACTCTCCTCCATCCACTGCGCATCAAGTGTAGGATAATTCATGAACTTCACTCTATAGCGGCGGGAAACTCTACCTTTGACCTTCCGGTCATGATGAGCCAATATCTGCTCAGGAACCAAGATCTCATCTTGTTCCTCAACCTCAAGCTGCTCTACATCCAATAGATCATGTGGCAGATCCCCATGAAAAGGCTTCAACAAACTCACATGAAACGCATTATGAATTGTCCATGTAACAGGTAATTCCAGCCTCTAAACAACATCATTAATCTTATGCAAGACCTGGAAAGGGCCATAATACCGCATATTCATCTCGGTGTACAACCATGCTTTCCCTTTCTTATTCCTGAGCCTTGCCTTAAGAAAACGCAGCAAGATATAGTCACCTTCCTTGAAGACCAACTCTCTTCTATGCTTGTCGGAAACACCCTGTTATTTTTTTCTTACGCCTTGTAAAAGCGGCCAAATGAGCACGCATCCAATGTGAACAAAGTAGTTCGAAACCACCACTACCCTAACCAAATGTTTAGGCCAAACCAAACCAAGTGTAAAATACTCGACCACCAGAGAGTAGCCAAAGTAGCAGCCTGGGGGAGTGAAAATCTATTCCAAAGTGTTTCGTAAGCAACCTCTGAGACCGATGATGTACTCAAGTTGCAATCCCGAAAACAACCTCTGAGCTAGAGAGTGACCAAGCCAAGGAGCCTCTGAGTCACCCAGCTAAGTTGGAATTAAGGGAGGGATAATGAAACTTGAACATCCAAACATTGAGTAGCTATGTTGGCACCAAGGGGGGTTGTTTAGACATTGGATTTTGTGGTGCCAAGAAGTCACCACATGGACATGTACTTGGGAGTGGTAGTAGAGTGGTACAAGAAATTAAAAATATGATTCGAGAATAGGGATTGCATGAATGAGGAGATGACATGTGGACCTGGGAGTGGATGATGGATAAGCCCATGAGGCTATAAAATAATGTACTAGCTCTTTGGAATACAATCAGTTGAGTGTTGCCTATATCTTGTGTCCTTATGGAGTTCCTTGTTTGGTATGACCCTCCATGATCATCTTGCTTATCTTGTATTATGCTAGGCTTCGCACGACCCTAATTTCTTTACATGAGAATTAGTGTGTGTGATAGCCTTGCAAAAGTGTGTGTGTGATAGATAGACAGATACAGTGATAGCATGTTCAGTGTGCTTGGTTTGCAAGCCCGCACTTGTTAAGAAGAAGGCATGCCTCACAGAGGTGAGAGAGACTTCCATCTAGCTCAAGGCGTGTCTCTGACGGCCAAGTGGTTGTTGTAACCAAGGTTATCAATACAAGTTCTTATTGGTTTCTTGCATATAAGATCTTGTTCTGTTAATTCTCTTGTAATCGTGCATGCAATTTCCCCATCATCATACGGTTCTGTACGCCCGATCCGGTTATTTTATTATGTTGATGGTTGTTTGCTGACTCGGGCTACATCTGAGGAGGTTTCACCCAAAGCAAAGCATTCACCAAGGGCCGAGAACCGAGGCAAGCTTGGGAGCACAGTTAACCCGAGCACCAACATACTCACCTTTGCAAGCAGTTCAAATTAATGATTCTAAATCTCATAATGCTCATACAAAGCATTGAGTGAGGCGTTATAATTAGAACATGCCTGCTTTTTCCTGAAAGGAGATTGTGACCATTCTCCATCCATTGTATGCTACTCATAAGGGATACACTTCTTGAAATAACGAATGGAATGTAGTCTGCTTTCACTATCAATGCATAAACAGAAACAAAATGTTTACACAACATCCGTAGTATTCCTAATTTTAGATAGATAGTATCCAGACATATGCAACCGATAGTATCAATTGCACACACATCCAAGAAATGCATCACTCACTTGTGACAGTTCCTGTAACTTCAAAGAAACATAGTTCTGTGAGAATAGTGCAATATTTGATATCATGTCTATGGCATCTTAACAGTCAAGCATCTTGTGAGTCCAAAGTGACCACTTTGGACTCACAAGATGCTTGACTGTTAAGATGCCATAGACATGATATCAAATATTGCACTATTCTCACAGAACTACGTTTCTTTGAAGTTACCACTTTGGACTCACAAGATGCTTGATTGTTAAGATGCCATAGACATGATATCAAATATTGCACTATTCTCACAGAACTACGTTTCTTTGAAGTTACAGGAACTGTCACAAGTGAGTGATGCATTTCTTGGGTTAGTTTACTTTTTTTAATTTTGAGTGCCATGTCGCATGCCTCCAAGATGCCACATCCCCTTATCCTAGCACTACATTATCTAGTGTGTGGTGTACTTTACTTCAGCCATATCTCATCTCCCTGCTCCAAACCTCCTTCAAAAGGGCCACTCTCTACCACATGTCAAGTGTAGCACTTCTTCTTTTCCACCTGGATGCTACACCATTCATCGTGTTGGCCCCTCTCTCTTCCACACTTGTGAGTCCCTACTCCATCTCATCCTCCTCATTCAGCTTCAAAGCAGCTACTCCATCAGACCCAACATATGCCTTAGCCATGATTTTAGAAGCAAATAGTTTGCATTTGTGCACATGGATACATACACATAGGGTTATGTACACAAACAGTGCACATGGATATTCCTTGCACATTGTTTCTACCTTCTGTACTTGATTAAATAACATTCCATCGATAATACTTTGGTCTCTAGAGAACAATAATACTCTCTCTCTCTCTCTCTCTCTCTCTCTCTCTCTCTCTCTCCATACATGTATACATACATACATATATGTATGTATATATAATTTTATTTTTAAAAAAAATTCCCCCTGATCTCTAGCCTCTCACTTAGCTTGTGTTCCCAAAACACACACATATTTTATTTTTTTCCATCTCCCCTACAGATTATTTTACTCCATTGAAAAGTTTTAGAAAGTACAACCACAAAAGATCAAGTACCTCCACAATATCACACTCGTAGCAATCCAAAGAAAACTCCCTCCTTTCAAAAGTATCCAGCAGCCCCTCAATGCGACCAGGAGAGTTTACAAACATTGCATAACCCAATACTGCATGACCTGGTTCTTCGAGCCTAACAGCTGCACACTGAACTCCACCTCTCTATACAAGTTCCAAAAGAACAGAAGTTTAAGGAGCTGACTACTATCTTTTTCAGAATGGTGGCTTGCCATTAAAGAGTTCACTTCAAGCCTTCTTAGCTTCTGTGAGTGAGGTCGCAACTCTTAATTGGCGAATGAGAAACACCATGCATGTTCAAAAGTTCAATGCATACTTCACGTAGGCTGCATTTTAATTTACCACCCAATTGCACATTGGCCATATCATAATTGGTCAGGAACTAAGGTCCACTTTCCTTCCAGTCTCAAATTTATTGTAGTCAAAGACCTGAATAAGCATTAACAGCCAACATGCCAGACCATCAGACACACATGCAACCTTCTTAGGTATATTTAAAGTGCACATACATGCAAGACCTCAACAGCATCCAGCGGGTCCTTTGAAATAAATATGATAGATTGATAAATCTCTCTTCAAGCTTCACAGATCGTGGATGCAAGCAAATAGGTGTTCCTAATATTGCATGAATACCACAAGCATCATCTAGCAGATAGGGTGAATGGTTTGATGATCTTTTTCCAAGTGTCAATGTGTCAAACCATGTATAGAGGGTTCATACAATTACTGCAGGAATTGAATTTTAAAATTCATAGTGATGCTAATCACACTCAGGATAAAAGACATGTCCAGTGTACAATCATAAAAAGCCCTTCTGTTGCAGATGGACAGATGCAATCACTGATGGATGCAGACACTAGGTACTCATATGGATCGAAGCAAGCTTCAAGATCACAGTAGACAAGATAGTTGCTATCGTTAGACTTGCATCTTCACAAAAATAAAGCAAACCAAAATTTGTATGCACTTCGAAATCGTGACTATTTGGCCTTAAACGGATGAAGCTAAAATCACTAGCAAGAAACAGCCAAAAATCTTGACGTCTATCGTTTCCTCCAGAAAAATTGACAGCAAAGACCAAGGAATTTAAGAGGAAGAATGATCAGCTGCATAAGATTCAATCACTTACCACTTTACCCCTAGCACAAAGACAGTAAGAGTAAAATGAAGGACATTATTAAATATAATGATGGGTATAGCGGTGAGTGTTGATTCTACCCTCTTAAAGTACTTCTTACCAGTATTAGACAAGAAACAAAAGATTTGAGAGAAAGAGGGCATCCCGACTATTGAAGGCTCCAAAGAAGGCATGGTGTACAACAGCATATGGCCAGGCTCGGAGAGCTTCTTGACTTATCAAGGAACAACACAGCCGATGTGGGCAAGGAGAATCTCCATATCGTTACCACGACGTAGGACGCAAAGAAGAAAGCATAGTATTTTCAGGGACGGGTCATGACCCATTTTAAGAAGACGTGGAAAAATGCAACAGGAAAGACGGAACGAACATTGTACGAGTAAAGGCGACTCCCAAGAAGCCAAGCCCTCTTGCTTTGGACTCCATCAAGCGGCTCGCTACCAGGCATGTCAGGGCGACAGTTCCCGTACATGAAGACGTGGTGGAGAGCATCAGACCCATTGGCAGCGGCGGCGGGTGGTCGCATCTTCTTCCTTCGAAGTGAACACAATACTCGAAAACTCAGGAGAACCAAATCGTTGAAAGTCAACGATACGCTTTGACTAATGAGCCCAAGGTTTTTGCATTTTTTGTTCTCGTTAGATCATTGTATATAAGAGAAAAGTGCAACCATACTTAGATTCCTAGTGTCTTCACTCTTAAAGAATATAAGGGAAGATAAAGCTGTCACAAAATAGTAATTGTCTTTATATCAATTGTTTACTCACAAAATCAAAGCACAAAATAAATATGCTTGTCTTGTATTGCTTTAGGATTAGGCAAGGTTCAAGGACAAGATGTGTCTGGTGTGGCAGACAAGATATCTTGAGGATTTTGACAAAATTGCTCTTCCCTATTCCAATATATTAGAGGATTATACAATAATGATCTCAATGTCATTTGTCGTATTGCCAATGACTACATCACTCTTGTTATATTAAGAGACACATCCAATACCAACATCATTTGCATATGGAAGACATTTCCATGAAGAATGGATCAAATGTAGTCAGGCTCCTATGGAACAGAGTACAAATTCCGATATGGGTGTGATATGCATGCTCTGAAATAGGGGAGGAGTTGAAGAACAGACTGAAGATCATTGACAAAGACATGAGCTGGTTGATTTCAGAGCACCAAAGACCTAGGGGAGGCATTGTTCTAGGCTTTAAGTCGTGCCATGTGGAGTTGGTTAGTCAGAGCATGGGGGGCTTTGACTGTCTTAGGACTTACTAGAGAGCCCCATCACCAACGAATGTCTCCCACTAGCTTAATAAGAGCCTCTAATTTGGTCTACCATAGAGCCACCATCCTATTGAGAAGTTCCAATTGGGTGATGTAAGTCCCACAAATGAACAAGACAATATCTTGCCACCACGGGACTTGGGAACTTAAAAAGCACATAGAGCCAAAAGTAGTTTTGTACAAAAATATCCCTTTGCCAAAAACAAGGGATGCGGAAATAGCTTTCGCTCTTAATCCTTTTACCACTCTTCTACCACTAATTATTGCCCATGGCATATAATATAAAATATTACAAATTGTGGCACACGACTCATCGCGAAAGTGGTGCACATAATGCCACACACTTAGATAGCCATAGCCATAGATCAAATCATGTAGGAGCAACACATGCATCACTACTGATAGTGAGCACACATGCATCAGCTACATCCATTAAGTATCCTTAAGCACTAGATTAATTAATTCCATTAATTAATTAATTCTAATTAATGCCATGAATTAATTAATTAATTAATCCCAATTAATTTCAATTAATTAATTCCATTCTAATAACAAAACTTGTCCACTAGGTCTATGTCTATCCATGATAGTGTCCTTAGAAATCTCTAGACCTCCCCTGAACCAGTCACTGACTGAAGATAGATCTTGAGCGTGCCACCGTGCCAAAGTAGTCATGTGTCTGTACCAAGGGTAAGGCTCTAATACTAAACCAAGGGGTTATGGAAGAGTGGGTGTCTGGCAATTTCCTCTCTAGAGGAAGGAACTACGTGGATGAGATGACGATGGAAGTGACCCCAAATCTGAATAAGCCTTCTCACCAATGGTGAGGCTGCAAATGTTGATCCATCAAGAAAATCCAGCTAACTCTCCCTTCCCACTATCCTGTTGCTCTAGGGGTGCACTAAAGGATCCCATGCATAAAAAACTACTTCCAAGGTTGGTCTCCTGAAGAGTCAAGCCTCTAACAAGAAGCTCTGCTCTGAAGCTCAGGTTCAAGAATCCCAAGTCCTCCCTGTGATGTAGGTAAGGTAATAGTGTCCGAGGAAACTCTGGCCCTAATATCCTATGAACCATCTCCACCACTCCACAAGAAATTTTAGAGCAATCTCCTCACCTCACAACAAGACAAAGCACCCATAGACGCGCGCACAGACGCATTTCATGAACTAAATAAAAAACTTACGGGCACGTCTATTTGCACGTCTATTTTGATGTCTGGAGACCCGCGTCTAATTGTGCGTCTATATATCAAACTCACACGTGTATAGACGCGCAGTTAGACGCATAAATAGACGCGCTTATACACGCATTTATAGACGCACATATAGACGCAAGTCGAACAGACAGACATGAATATAAACGCGTTTTTAAACGCACGGATAGACGCCCTTTTTTTTAAAAAAAAAATTTACAGAATACTGTGTATGTTGTGTATGCTATATAGTTACAAGAATCCCATATCCACATTGTGTAATTCAATTCTTACAGCCAACCGCATTTTAATTACAATTCCAAATAAAATTAAAAGCTCAAAAAGTGCTTGTATATACATATAGCACGAAGCTAAGCCACGTCATGTGGCTTCAAGTACAAAAAATAAGAGGAGTCTATATACAAGAGGCACGAAGCCAAGCCAGTGGCTTTAAGTACAAAAAAGAGTAGCTAGCACTACTTCTACAACTAATCCTCGCTGCCTTCCACGCTCCCTTCTGCGCTCCCTTCTGCGCCTCCTTCCTCGTCTTCCTCGTCGTCTTGTGCATGGGCCTGTAAACAAGGGACAACATATATCAATGTATGAAAAATCAAATCTTTACTTATAATTTTGGCATTATTTAATTACTTTCAAATACCTGGGGGGCCGCTCCAGTAGCTCGGGTATACTGCTCCTCAGTAATCAACCCGTCATCATAGAAGTGCCTCCATGTATCTCCTCTGCGATGGTGGCGGTGGTAGGCTGTCTCCACTGGAGTAGGGTATCTGCCCACGATCTCAAGCTGCATGACCGCGACACACTTTGTGGAGGGATTAGTACAAAGAAACAACCAACCTCCTAATAAACTACATAAGTAATATAATTTGAGATCGATACTTACAAATTGGGCCTCCCATGATTCAACACCCCCTGCTCCAAAATGCGCGCTTCCATATTCCTCCATCTGGATCCTCCGTGCCTCCACGTGCGCTGCAGACTGGGGTCCTCCCTCGCTGACTTCATTGCCTTCTTCCACTCACGCTTGTGAGCGGTGTGGGGCGGGCCCCTTGGTGGTTGACCTGCCTCAAGCCTGGCAAGCTCCGCTAGTGCCTGCCTCTTAAGCGAAGATCTTTTATTGCTAAGTATAGTAACAATCTTTGACTTCCCCCATTTATCTGTGAACTAGCGATTGGGGGGGTTAGGATACCTAGAGCGAACAATAGCGAGGGTCTCATCAGCCAACCTCTTTGGGTGGTCTTTGTAGTGGATAAAGCAATCTCTGTAATTGTTAGCAATTACAGAGCGCATGAAGGCCATGATGTCCTTCCCCCGCGTATCCATCAAGATGCCTCATGTCTGAGTGATATCATAATAAATCGTACCATCACCCAGAGGCATGTCTAAATCATCTGAATCATCATCCTCCTCACCGCCACATGGCCCAAAGCACTGTGCCATGCATCCCCCACCGCTCTCCCTGCTACTACGCCTGCTACCCTGTCGTGTCGAGCTCGTACGCTGGCCACTCGTAGCTGGGGACTGCACGGGACTACGCTGACCACTCGTAGCTAGAGAACCGAGTCTCGACAGCACAGGAGTACGTCGACGGCTCGCCGAGACAGAAGGACCTCCTGACGGCATGGGGGAAGGGGCATAAGACGGGATGGCAAAAGGGACATAAGACGGCATGGGGGAAGGGGCATAAGACGGTACGGGGGAAGGGGCATAAGAAAGGGCATAAGACGGCTGTGCTGACTCCGCTGGGGTGATCTCAGGCGGTGTGGGGTGGCTTGGAGTCTGTAGTGCCGACTCCTGGGGAGTGTTTAGAGTACCCGTCATATACCCGTATAACTCCGCAGGACTAGGAGGGTGCCCTAAAAGGTTATATAAGTCCTTCCAAATAGATTCCCGGGGATCAGGTGAGCTAGAAGCGCTTCCTGGCCACATGTTGAACTGGAAAAAAGGAAAAAAATCTATTACTGATGAGCTGAGAAGAAAGGGGAAGAAAAGAGAGGCTTACTGTCAGAGCGCGTCTATAGACCCGTCTAATTTGCGCGTCTATAGACGCGTCTAACAGAGCATCTAACATAGCGTCTATAGACGCGTCTGTGTGTGTCTGAAACAAGCCAGACGCGCCTGTAGACGTGCTTTTAGACGCACCCTGAGACGCGCCTATAGACGCGCTCCGATAGATGAGATTTCTAAAAAGTAGAAAAGGACATTGCGCCCGACACAAAAACGTGACACTAATACCCAGATCATGCGCTTCTTGGATACGAGAAAGTACAAAACTGGAGAGAGCAGACTTCCAAACAAGATCAACTGCAAAAAGACTTACTTGGATAAAGGTATGGAAGGTTCTTCTTTCTTTTTCAAACTTGCTTCTTCTCCTTGTTCGTCCTCCTCTCCTTTAAGCTTAGAAGTAAGTGTAGGTATGGTCCCTTTCTCTTGAGTGAAAGCTTGGAAGTAAGTATGGGAGGCTCTCTCTTAAGCTTCGAAACTATGGATCTGCTAATAAAGAACGAAGCAAGCCGCGCGAAGTGTGTAAAATGCTTCCAAGGGAGAATAAACTACCGACCTCAAGAGATATGGCAAGGCAACATGTGACCTCTCTTGGAGGATTAGATTACAAGCGCATCCATGCATGTGTCAACAATTGCGTTTTGTTTCGTGGACTACATAAGGATGCAAGAGAGTGTCCTACTTGTGGAGAGGCAAGATATAGAGCAGATCTCAAAACCTTGGACGTGCCTCGTAAGGTATTGCGACATTTTCCCATAATCCCTCGCATCCAACATATGTTCAAGTGCAAATCTATTGCAAAGCTCATGTCATGGCATTCCTCCCATCGATCAACCGATGGCAAGTGGAGAACTCCCGTGGACTCTCTTGCGTGGAAGCATATTAAAGACACATGGCCAAGCTTCAAGGAAGAACCTAGGAGCTTGAGACTTGGATTGGGTATGGACGGTGTGAACCCATTTGGTCTCAAAAGCACGTCTTACAGTGTATGGCCAGTGGTATTGGTGAATTACAATCTTCCACCCTCTATGGCTATTAAGAAAGGACATGTCATGCTGTCCCTTCTAATTCCAGGGAAACATAAAGTCAAAAACCCTGATGTTTATTTGGAGCCTTTGATTGATGAGCTAGAGATACTTTGGAGAGGTATCGAGGTGCATGATGTGAGCAGGCCTCCCTCGTCACGAGACTTCAACTGCAAAGCAGTCTTGATGTGGACGATGCATGAATTCCCAGGCTATGGTGAGTGTTCAGGTAAGCATTGCATTTTTTAATTATGAATAGGCAAAGGATGTGGCACCCTAAACCCACCTTCCACTCTTAATTGCATCTATTGTTCAGGTCTCACTACATCGGGTTACCATGCATGTCCTGTTTGTGGTCCTTCGCTAGTTGCCTCACGGGCAGACGCATTGAATAAGGTCATTTATGAGAATCACCATCGATTTCTCCCAGATGATCATCCTAGATATGTTGCCCCTTGGAATGAAGTCCTCCCACAATCACTCACCGCGGGAGATTGGATGAGAATTTGGGACGGTTCCACGACTCCTCCACCACTTGGCATGAGCCGGTAAGGGTTTGTAACTATTGGCTGGAAGTAAAGATTGCTTCCTCGAGCGCTTCATGAAGACCTTGAAGGGCTTCGTGAGACAAAATGCAAGACCCGAAGGTAGCATGGCCGAGGGTTGTACAAGAGTCACTTGTATGTATTTCTGAGTTTCTTGTTGATGTGGATAGCTCTCTCCCACGACTATGGAGAGATGATGAAGACCTAAGGATGACCTCTATTGTGTCTCAAGGAAAAGGACGCAACAAAGTAATAGACACGGAGTTGCATAATAGTATCAACCTCTTTTGCGTGCTTAATAGTGATGTGATGAAAAGATGGGTGACAAGATACGAGGATGCAAAGGCAAGAAGACAAGAAGAAAGGGCCCTCTTTCGTACACACCACGGATCTCGTGTGCCATACCCTCAGCATCTAAGAGCACTTCCAAAGGATATTCATGTGGATTGGCTACTTGATGAAATGGAGAAAGCAGAGAAAGACGAGGGGATGCATATCACAATGGAAGAATGGGAGTATGCTAGGGGATGCATGAGCAAGGTCGGTATATAGAATGTTATGCATAAGTTAGGAGCTGTTTATAATTTAGATTGCTTATTTAATTGATTTTTTCTTGGTGTAGTGCACTATGTTCAATGCTATATGGTGTGAGGGCAAGCATTTTCAAACACAACGGATTGATGATAAGAGAAACACACAAGATTGCGGCGTCATTGCTAGCTTTGAGGGAGCCAATGGAGCCATGGATGATTATTGTGGCATAATCCAAGATATCATTATGCTTGACTTTCGACGCTTCTTTGTGTATGTTTTGGATGTAAAGTGGTTTAAGGACATGGTGGAAAGAGGCCCTAATGCAACAATCAAATGCCATGCAAGTGGCTTTGTAACTATTGACTCCACAAAGTTTTGGCAAAGTAGGAAGGACACACTAGTACTACCGCAACAATGTGTACAGGTACTGTGCACACATATAAAAATACTCGCTTTTAAATATTTGATGTAAGAAAAGTAACATGATTGTATTTGTGTTTGAATTAGGTTGTCTATCAACCAATGGTGGATAATAATAGATGGTGGCATGTCATACCTATTATGCCACGTTCCAAAGTGATGTATAGTACATTTACTAATATGGAGGAGATATGGAGCGTATGGAGGATGATCATGGCCATGGACGTGATGATGACCGTGATACAAGAGAGGAGGATGATCATGAGATAGGAGATATAGATATTGAGGCCATTACCCGTTAGGACGAGCCTACCATTGGAGATGCTGATTTCGATGAGCACATCAGTGGCACAAGTAGTAGTGGGTTGAATGTATTTGTAGATCTAAACACTTGTTTGGATTTTGAAGTAGATAGTTTGGCGAGGGTTGATCTCATTGAGGATGAGATTGAACCGTAGCCCCATAATTGATATTGGCAAAACTATTTTACATATTGTCTCATTCTCCTCATCTCACTTAATTCTTGTATATGTGGGCTCGCAAAAAATTATGTGCTTTGGTAATCATGGGCAATGTTTGGAAAGCAATGATGTACACCAAAATCTCACTTTCTGTATTCTCTGGTTTGCGTCTATTTACGCGTCTAAATGCACGTCTGATTCTCAATGTAAACGCGCAAATAAACGCGCAAATACACGCGCAAATAGACGCGCTAATAAACGGGATGTTAGACGGGCCCGTATTTTCTCAGGTCAGACGCGCAAATAGACGCGGTGATTCACGTGCAAATAGACGAGCTTTTAGATGCGCATTTAGACGCGCCTGTAATTTCTCTACTAAAGCAACGCCTATAGACACGCCCGCTATTTTGTGCGTCTACCAAGCGCATCTATAGTTGCTTTGTGTTGTTGTGCCTGTTTGATCATGTCATCATGACAGCACTAGCATGAAGCAATATACCACATGGTCGCCAATAGTACCTGGTTGGTGCTCTACCAGCCAAAGAAAGTCTAGCAGTACTTTAGTATGCTAGCTTTCTACAAATACTCTTTAGAACCGGGGCAAACTACTGCGTGGGGGACACACCAATAGTGTGGGGGTTAAAGGTCACTGTGCCTTAACCCCGGTTATGTACAATACTCAAACACATATATAAATGAATGAAAAAGAAGATTAGGGTGGTTCTGCACCCACCAAAACTTGTGTGGCTCTTTGTTTCTCTCTCTCCCTCTTTCGTTCTTGCTTCCGTTGAGAGCACTCTCAACTGGTATCAGAGCCCGGGTGATCTAGCTAAGCGTGCGTGAATGCTTGAAGCTCAGTAGCTCTGTGGGAGGAAGGAGAAGATTTGTGGGAAGCTTTGTGGGTGACTTTACTTGCATCCGAGTGTGCAGAGACCCTGGAGGAACCTTTGGAAAAGTCACTTTGGCTTTGCAAAGTGGTTTTGAGAGCCTGTTAAGAGCTTTCAAAGAAAAAGTCGTTTTTTGAGCTTTTCCCTGTTCCGTTTGATGACAGAGACTCCGTATTGACTTGTAGAGGCAACTATTCTTGCTTTTGGTGTCCACATTACTTTAGGAGCCTGGAAACACCTTCATTCCTGAATCTGGGATCATTTCATTGGATTTCTGAGTCACTGTGTCAGTTCCTACGTTTTTTGCCCGGGTGTTGGAACTCAAGTTTGGAGCAACCATTTGCAGATCTGTCAGTTCCGGTGGACTCAGGAGGTCCTAAAACTTCTATGTTGCTCATCATTCGCACTCCGGTGGAGTTTACAGATAGCTCTGTTTCCAAAAACGTTTTTTCAGTCCGTGTGTTGGACCCAGTGATTGAGACCACGGTTTCCAAAACCGTCTATCCCATTGCGTTTCGGACGCCCAAAAACCCCTACCTATCAGTTCTTGCGCGATTTGGTGGAGGATTTTCAAAGTTATAGATCTTTGTGTATTCGATTTCGTCTCTGTTATGCATTTTTCATTCTAAGGTTTTGAAACCTTAGATTTATGCCACATGGCAGTGGATAAGTGTTGACTCCCATTTCTCACTCATCGGTTGGGTTTTGGAGTTCTGGCAGAAGAGAGATATTTGCAGATTTTCTTGCTGATTCCGATTATGCAATGGCGCCCATGTTTTGAGGCATCTCAGGTTCTATTTTCAGTAGCGCTCATTACCGTAGGACTATGATTTCTTGAGTATACCTTATGCAGATCACTCTGGTTGTAGTTTGAGCAGTGTGCGCTCATTCGTGGTGTGCATTGGGTTGCAGTGGATGATTTTTAGGCCATTTGGATGCATTGCGGTCCTTATTGGATGCGCTGATAGGCCCAAATTGCCTTGTGGGATGCTATTTTTATGGACGCTTTGCACATGGATGCTATTTTATGCTGAGGGACAGCTTTGACACATTGTTGGTGATGCACTGATAGTGCTATGCTCTCTTGGATGAGATATAATTGATGCATATACCAGTGGACGGTGTTTATGCTTGAGTCATTTGGCACTCATATGGATGCATAGTATATGCACATGAGTCAGATGCATCTTTTGATGCTTTGAGCTTTGAGTTTTGGTGATATTTCACTCTATTATGGCATACACATTTGGGTGCACTTGGTATTTGGTGTGATTCTCTCTTGCAGGCACTAGCATTTGGGATTTTGCTTTATTTGCATCATGGCATCCTCTTCCATGCCTGAAAAGGAGTTTTTCAGCATTAAAAAGTTTGATGGGACAAACTTTTCTTTGTGGAAAGAACAGATAAGGGATGTGCTTATTCAAAAGAAGCAGATTAAACCCTTGGCAGGGATTGAAGCTAAGCCTGCAAATATGTCGGAGGATGATTGGAATGAGTTGGATGCATTAGCAAAGTATACTATTAGACTTCATCTTGCAGAGTCAGTTTATTTCACAGTAGTAAATGAGCAGACTACTGAAGATTTGTGGAAGAAACTGTGTGCCACTTATGAGAAGGAAACTGCCTCTAATAAATTTTACCTCATGAAGAGGTTGTTTGAGCTGCAGATGAAGGAAGGGGTCTCCATTGCTTCTCATTTGAATGAATTCAATATTATTTTCAGCCAGCTTCAGGCTCAGAAAATGAATTTTGATGCGGAGACTAAGGCAATATTTCTCTTATGTTCGTTGCCATCCTCATGGGATACCTTCCGTACAACTGTCAGTAACTCTGCACCTGGTGGAGTACTGAAATTTGACGATGTTGTGGGTAGCTTGTTGGCCGAGGAGATTAAACGGAAGTCTATGGATGGCAACAAGCAGGATGCAGCCTTAAATGTGCAAAGGGGCAGATCACAGTTCAGGGGGAAGTCCCAAGAAAGAGGGAAGTCTCGTAGCAAATCCAGGGCATGGAACATTGAGTGTTACCATTGTGGCAAGAAGGGCCATATGAAAAAGGATTGCTACAAGCTGAAAAGAGAGCAAAAGGATAAGAAAAAGAATGCAAATTGGGGTGCAAATCAAAAGGAAGAGAGTCCAAGGGAGGACAAAGGAAAAGTGAAGATCGAGGAGATCAATGCAGTCACACATGATAGTGACAATGATGTTCTCTTCATGTCTACTTTATCTGTAGAGTTGCTTACCACTTCAGATGATGCATATTCCCAGGATTGGATTTTGGATTCTGGTGCTTCATTCCATGTTACTCCCCATAGGGAATGGTTCTCCACTTATGATAGTGGAAAGACAGGTTGTGTGCATCTTGGAAATGACTATGCATGTGACATAGTGGGAGCAGGTGACATAAAGTTTTCTTTTGCAAATGGGTCTGCATTTGTTTTGAAACATGTGAGACATGTGCCTAAGCTGACCAAGAGTCTTATTTCAATGAGTCAACTAGATGATGCTGGTTTTCACACCACTTTTGGCTTTCAAAGTTGGAAAATTCAAAAGGGCTCTATGCTTTTGGCTAGGGGTGCCAAGTGTGGGACTTTGTATCCCTTACATGTATCAGGGGTATTTGATCATGTTGTTGCAATAACCGAGCAGCCAAGCACTTCTTTGTGGCATTGCAGGTTGGGGCACATGAGCCAGAATGGAATGAAACTCTTATGCCGTTTGGGTTATGTACCGCATTTGAGTTTCTTTGATTTTGAATTTTGTGAGCATTGTCTCTATGGGAAGCAGACTAAATCAACCCATAAAAGAAGGGGAAAGAAAGAGTTTGAAAAGCTTGATTTGGTGCATTCAGACGTATGTGGTCCCATGCCTACACAGTTATTAGGCGGGGCTGAATACTATGTGACATTCATTGATGATGCAACTAGGAAAGTGTGGGCTTATGCTATAGCTCGGAAGAGTGATGTGTTCCAGGTATTTCAGAAATGGCTGGCCTTGGTTGAGAATCAGTCAGGTAGAACGCTTAAATGCCTACGGACTGATAATGGTGGAGAGTATCTCTCTCATGACTTTCAGCATTTCTGTGATACACGTGGGATTAAGAGGGAGCTCACATCCCCTCGTACTCCAGAGCAAAATCCAGTTGCAGAAAAGATGAACCGTACCATTCAAGAAAGGTTGCAATGCATGCTTTCCAATGCAAGTCTTTCTGGTGGTTTTTGGGCTGAGGCAATGAAGACTGCAGTGCATGTGATCAATAGATCACCTAGTAAGAGTTTGGATGGTGGTATTCCTGAAGAGGCATGGAGTGGCAAGAAGCCCTCTTACTCTCATTTGCATATATTTGGGTGTGAGGCATATGCACATGTGCCAAAAGAGCTTTGAAAGAAGCTAGATCCTAAGTCTAGGAAATGCATCTTTCTGGGTTATGGTGAAAGTGGAGAGATGGGCTATCGTCTCTGGGATCCAGAAGCAAAGAAGATCATACGCAGCTATGATGTGGTCTTCAATGAGAAGAAGATGCATGAGGCACCCATGAGGGATGTGGAAATGAGGAGAATCACTTTCTAGGATGTGAATCCACCTGCATATGTTGATAGACAGCAAGCTGTCCATGCACCAAATGTGCAAGAAATGGTACCACCAAGTACTCCCACAGGTATACAATCAAGGGTACATGATGGATCATCTATTGGTGGAAATGATGAGCCAAATGTGGCTGATATGCAAATGGGACAGCAAGCTGAAATGCCCTTGAGAAGATCATCTAGAGTGTCTAGACCGCCTGATAGGTTTGTTCTAGGGGTAGACTATGTGATGCTTACTGATTGCGGGGAGCCTTCTTGCTACAAAGAGGCTATGATGCGTGAGGATCAACGCAAGTGGGAGTATGCTATGCAATCAGAGATGAGTTCACTTATGAAGAATAAGACTTGGGACTTGGTTTCTTTGCCACATAGAAAGAAAGCATTGCCATGTAAATGGGTCTACAAAATGAAGGTCACAGGTGATGATGTGCCTAGGTACAACGCCCGTTTGGTTGCTAAAGGGTTCAAGCAAGAGAAGGGTGTGGACTTTGATGAGATATTCTCTCCAGTTGTAAAGATGACCACACTTAGATGCATGCTTGGACTAGTGGCAGTAGAGGATATGGAGCTTATGCAAATGGATGTCAAGACAGCTTTCTTGCATGGGGATTTGCATGAGGAAATTTACATGGTGCAGCCGGAAGGCTTTGAAGAAAAGGGCAAAGAGCATTTAGTTTGCAAGCTGAAAAAGAGTCTCTATGGTCTTAAGCAAGCACCTAGAGAATGGTATCAGAAGTTTGATGCTTTCATTCGGTCCCAAGGTTTTAGAAGGAGTGAAATTGATCACTGCCTCTACACTAAAAGGGCTAAGGATAATAGCCTGATAATCCTGGCACTATATGTGGATGATATGCTATTGGCTAGCAAGAATACTTATGAGCTAGATGCATTAAAGGCCAAGTTGCATGAGGCCTTTGATATGAAGGATTTGGGACTTGCAGGTCATATTCTTGGTATGCGCATCATGCGTGATCGGAGTAGGAAACTCCTTTGGCTTTCACAAAAAGAGTATGTTACAAAAGTATTGCAGCATTTCAATATGGAGGGGGGGAAGGCAGTGAGTACTCCATTGCCTCCATATGTGAAACTGAGTCATACAGATAGTCCCAAATCAGAAGAGGAGAGGGCCATGATGGCTAAGGTTCCTTATGCATCAGCGGTTGGGAGTCTTATGTATGCTATGATAGCTACTAGACCAGACATTGCATTTGCAGTGGGAGTTGTTAGCAGGTATATGGTTAATCCAGGAAAGAGGCATTGGGAGGCAGTTAAGTGCATCATGAGGTACATGAAGGGTACCAAGGAGATGTGCATTTGCTTTGGTAAAGGAGACATGCGTGTACTTGGGTACAATAATTCAAACTATGCAGGGCATGTGGATAGTAGGAGATCCACTTCTGGTTATGTGTTCACCTTTGCAGGTGGTGCCGTGTTGTGGATGTCTCGTGCACAGAAGTGCGTGGCTTTGTCTACCACAGAGGCTGAGTATGTTGCAGCCACAGAGGGTTGCAAGGAGGCTATATGGCTTGATCGGCTAGTGGGAGATTTGGGGATTCATACAGGTGTACCAACATTGCATAGTGATTCCATGAGTGCTATTCAGCTAGCACGGAATCCGGTCTTTCATGCAAAGACCAAACACATTGAGGTCAGGTACCATTTCATCAGGGAGGTACTTGAGGACAAGAGCATAGAGCTTGTCAAGGTTCATACAGATGATAACCCTGCAGATATGCTGAGAAGAGTCTACCTAGTCAGCGGTTTGAGTATTGTCGTGTATTGATGGGCATTGGATAGTACGCTCACTAGTTATTCTCCCTTAAAGGCACATTGTCCTTTAAGTGGGAGGTTGTGGGGGTTAAAGGTCACTGTGCCTTAACCCCGGTTATGTACAATACTCAAACACATATATAAATGAATGAAAAAGAAGATTAGGGTGGTTCTGCACCCACCAAAACTTGTGTGGCTCTCTGTTTCTCTCTCTCCCTCTTCCGTTCTTGCTTCCGTTGAGAGCACTCTCAAATAGAAGCCCAAGTACTTCGTGGAAGTACCTCTGGGGACCCAAACAAAGCCTATGTCATCTCCCAAAGCTGGAGTGTTCTACTGAGCCCTAGTCCAGATTCCTTTTGATTTATTCCAATTAACAAGTCCTCCTAAGGCTAGGCAAAACTTGTCAATGGAATAGGCAACAATAGCTAGGCTTTAGGCATCACCTCTGATTATCACTAAGGTGTCATCGGCGAGCTCAATATTAAGAAGCTCTTGCTCCTGTCTAATCGGAAGGGAGAGTCCCAAAATGCCAAGACTAGCAACCTACAAGAAGTACCCCATAGCCTCAGTCACAAAAAGAAAAAGATAAGGTGCAAGAGGGAATCCCTGAAGAATTGATCTGGACAACTAAAAAGTAGGTCCTCTACCCCCACATAACACCATCCTATTGGCCGAATGAGAATACAAGGAAGAGACCCATAAAATCCACTTGTCCCTGAAGCCAAGCCTCCTCATAGTGTACTCCAGGAAGCCCCAATCAATTCTATCATAAGCCTTCTTGAAATCGAGAAGAAGGACTGCAATATCCTCCTGGCTCTCCTATGCCCAATGAGTAGCCTCCCAAAATGTAAACACATTGTCCAAGATACTCGGATCTTGGACAAATCCTATCTATGTGGCTCTAATGATATCCGGGAGAAGTGGCTTCAAGCGAAGGGCCAAAGTCTTCACTAGGATCTTATAAGCTGTCCCAAGAAGTGTAATAGGTCTCCAGTTATGGAGAGTTGTATTATCTTGAAGGCACTATTGATGTGGACGATGTATGACTTCCTAGGCTATGGCAAGTGTTCAGGTAAGCATTGAACTTTTAATTATGAGTATGCAATTGATATGGCATTGAGAATCCACCTTGTTTACGCAATTGTGTCTATTGTTTAGGTCTCTCTACATCAGGTTACCATGCATATCTTGTTTGTGGCTTCGCTAGTTGCTTCGCGACTAGAGGACTTGAGGAAGGTCATCTACGAAAATCACCATCAATTTCTCCCACCTGATCATCCTAGATATGTTGCCCCTTGGAATGGAGTCCCTCCATAGTCACTCATGGCACGACATGAGATTAGAAGTAGATTTGGGGTTGTTCATAATCTCGTCCTCCACGTGGCATGAGCCGGTAAGGGTTCATAACTACTGTGTGCTATATTGAAGAGTTGGATGAGAGCAGCAGGTAGTATATATATACATGATAAAGAGAGGGTAGTTTCCCCTTCACCCCGCTCTCATGTATCTTCTCATCCCCTTTCCCACCCCCTTCCCCTTCTTGTGGAGCAATGAGAAAGAGAGAGTCCGGAGGCCGTGGGTATCTATAGTTGACACTTCCTTCCCATGCCCTGTGCACCCACACCTCCAACCCTCGAACTATCTCACTCTCACTCTCACTCACCTCCAACCCCCGAGCTATCTCACTCTCACTCTCACTCATTTCTCGGGTGTACTATAAGTCACTTGGGGTTGGAGGTGAATTAATAGGTAGTTGCAAATGGTGAGTGAGAGTGAGAGTGAGATAGCTCGGGGGTTGGAGGTGTGGTTGCACAAGGCGTGGGAAGGAGGTGTGAACTATAGATGCCCACGGCCTCCGGACTCTCTCTTTCTCATTGCTCCACAAGAAGGGGAAGGGGGTGGGAAAGGGGATGAGAAGATACATGAGAGCGGGGTGAAGGGGGAAGGGGGAATGCGTAGTCCGTAGCAACAAATAAGAGAGCAAGCATGAAAGCAAACAACCAAGATCACCACACAACACAAGGGAGTGGAGGGAAGGAGAGAGCTTGTATTCATTGCAATAAAAAAGTGAAGATTAAAGTCAAAAGACTTGGCTTTTATACATGACCTTTTCCAAAGGGAGGTCCAACCCTAACTTTCCACTACTAGACCTAATTCTCTAATTTGGTCAAAATAGACCCAAACTAAGATCTGACTGGCTTGGCCTCTTTCTAGTAGTATCAAAAACATAATACAAAGCTTCTCTACTTACCTCACTATATATTTCAATTACATGATCTCCGCTATTCACGAACAATGATGCATTTTTGCATATGTACAAAAGAATAGTGCAAAAATGGAGGACTAGTCGGTGTTTCTCGAATAGCTCTTTACCGAGTGGTTTGGTAAAAATTTCTGCAAAATTTTCTTTGCTATCACAATGGGGGCCCATGGATCTGTTAACCCTTCACAAAGTGGTTAACATGCTCCATGACCTCAAGTAGATCCCATCCCTTGGATCTCTGAGTTGGAGGAGAGGTCTTTGGTATAGATCTTCAATTGTAGCACATGATGTTGGCCTTCTCCATCCACTCCATGAGCTCGCGGCACGCCTGAAGCCACTGCGAGTAGATGATGATGGAAATATTGGTGTAGACAGAGCATATCTTGCTAAAGTCCCCGGCAACGGTGCCAAAAAATGCTAAGTCCTTGGTGGTGACTCACATGTCATTGGAGATCTACCAACAAGCGCATTGGTGGAGTGCTCTTCTCCATGCTACTTCTAGGTAGAAGCCAATCAAACAACCATTTTGTAAGTGTCACTCTCGTAGTCCCTCAGCTTGTTGCTATCACAATTCCACAAGATGAGAAGAAGAGGAGAAGAGGAAAAAAGGAAAAGAGAGGAAGTGTATCATGAGTGCAATGAGAAGGGGAATCGTAGGCGTAGCAATTGTGAAAGTCCAACAACAAATGGAAGCAAACAAGAATCCACAAGACATAAGGGAGAAGGGAAGCTTGGAGCTCTATTCCTTCAACTTGGCACACAATGTTAACCGTTTTGTCAAGGTTAACAAAGCTAGCGGGCACCGACTACATTTTTGGCATTCTTTTGTACATATGCAGAAACACATCATTTATTGTATAAAGCGGAGGCCATTTAATTGAAATGAGAGGAGGGAAATAGAAAGCCTTGTATATGTTGTTCCCGATACTACTAGGAAGAGGCTGCACCAATCAGATCTCGATTTGGGTCTAATTTGACCAAATTAGAGAATTAGGTATAGTACTGGAAGTTAGGGTTAGACCATCCCTTTGAAAAAGGTCTTGTATAAAGGCCAAGACCTTTGACTTTAGTCTTCATTATCATTTTCAAGGAATACAAGCTATCCATTTCCCTCCCACTCCCTTGTGTTGTGTTTGAGTTATGATTGCTTGTTTCCATTACTGCCTGCTCTTTGTTGCTGCGTTACGCGTTCCCCCTTCCCCGCCCTCCCCCTTCCCCTTCTTGCAGATCATCGAACAGTGAGATTTTGGGAGCCATGGGCGTGTGATACCTGCAGAAGGGAGTATGACAAAGGTAATCATTGACTTATGGCGAGCGGTCGGAGGCATGGAGCACCTCCACGGCGTAGCATCTTGATCCCCATGACACGTTCTCTCAAGGTAGGTCCATGAGTTAACATTTTTATCGCCATTGCTGGAGATTGGGTGCATGTTTCTTTACGTTATCCTCCTTCCTTTCGATAAACCCATTGCTTAGCTCTGATGAAAGGAGCTGGTGGTGGAGGCATAGGGGGGGGAGAGAGAGAGAGAGAGAGAGAGAGAGAGAGAGAGAGAGAGGCTAGATAGAGTTTTTAGTCTTTTTAGGAGTTTGTTGGGATGGAAGTAGCTTAGATTGGACATTGAGTAGTGCGGTAGCTTAGCCAAGCTGTTAATGAAAAGAAACCCCACAAAAAACACACAAAACTTGCATTTTTAAGCTTTTTTTCGACGGAAACTAGGGGTAGAAATGGACAAAAATCTCAAGAAATTCTGTTCACCCATGTTTTTGTTGTTTTTTCTTAATTTTTTGTCATACATTCCTAGAGTATCTCTCCCCACACACCCCCGACACATCATAGGTCGAGAAAACCCCAAAAACATGCTCAAAATCAGGCAAAATCGCTTAGGCGATGGACATAGTCGATTGAAAACTTTTTTGTAAGGAAACACTTACCCGTGCGGATGTTGATAGATCCCCATGAATTTTTCCTACTTTTCCAGTTCCTACTTTTCCTATTTGACATTGATTTTTACTGACATTCGAAGTTCCTATTTGCCTATTTGACATTGATTTTTCCTACTTTTCCAGTTCCTATTTGCCTATTTGTTTTTTTGAATTTTTCCTACTTTTCCAGTGTAAAGAATGCGGGGGAGAGGGAGGAGACTCGATTGCAGCTTCTTCACAACATACACAAGAAAGGAGACACAAGATGTGGAGGCTGAAGCTTATCTTCACTTAGTTGAAAATATCACACAACAACTCTACAATAGAAGAGGGTTATACCTTATATGTCAAACCATAGAATACATGGTTCATATGTGAACCCAAACCAAAAACATACGTGGCAGTCTAACTACACCACGAGTACAATCAACATAGATGGTGACATAAATGATAGTCACCTAGGAGATATATCGGGGCTAGAGCTTGATATCTCAACACTCCCCCTCAAGCTCAAATCCATCTCAAGTACACCAAGCAAGCTCCTAAATCTGTGAAGCTTCTCGGTACCCAAGGCCTTTGTAAAAATATCAGCCACCTGCTCCTCAATGCTGACATAAACAAGATCAATCTCACCAGCTAGAACCTTCTCCCTCACAAAGTGATAATGCACCTCAATGTGCTTTGTGTAAAGAATGCGGGAGAGAGGGAGGAGACTCGATTGTAGCTTCTTCATAACATACACAAGAGAGGAGACACGATGTGTGGAGGCTGAAGCTTATCTTCACTTAGTTGAAAATAGCACACAACAACACTACAATAGAAAAGGGGTATACCCTATATGTCAAACCCTAGAATACGTAGAGAGGCCAAAATGCAAACAGCAATGTTGAATGCTACTACTGTGGTAAAATGGGGCATATGGCTAAAGACTGCTACAAAAAGCAGAATGACATTATGAATGGAAAATTGCAGCAAGGCAATTATGCATCCTCTAGTAGACAGGGTGATGACAGAAATGAGCATTTGTTTATGGTACAGCATATGGCAAATTCTGTGACAAGTGCAGAAGAGAGCAATGATGTGTGGTATGTTGACTCAAGTGCGTCAAACCACATGACAGGTCATGCTGAATGGATGCCAGATGCAAGGAAAATGGAAAAACCAGGATTTGTGGAGACTGGTGATGATACTGCACATCCTATTGTGCAGATTGGCAAAATTCCTTTGTCTATGTAGGATGGGAAAAAGAAATACTTGTCTGATGTATTTTATGTCCCGAACATCACCAAGAACCTGGTTTCTGTTGGTCAAATGGTTGAGCAGGGCTTGCAGGTCAGATTCAATCCTCATGGATGCTTTGTTGAGGATATGAAAAATAATGGTCGCTTGATAGCAAAAGGAAAGAAGAAAGGCAGGATGTTTACACAAGATGCGGACATGCTGAATTGAGTGCAGCAATGTTTGCACATGGGACCGGTGTAGTTGTAGATATTGATATGTGGCATAAATGCATTGGTCATGTTAATGTACAGCGACTTAAATCAATGCAGGCCCAAAATATTGTTGCAAGATTGCCTAAATTCAAGGTTGTAGAAATGCATAAGGTGTGTGAAGCCTATCAATTTGGAAAACAAGCAAGGAAACCATTTCCTAAGCATGTTCAAGAGAGTAAAAAGCCATTGGAATTAATCCACTCTGATGTGTGGACTACTAAAGCTGCATCTATTGGAGGCTGTCACTATTTTGTCACATTTATTGATGACTTCAGTAGAAAACTTTGGGTGTATTTTATGAAAAAGAAAAGTGAAGTGTTTGGGCACTTCAAAGCTTTTAAAGCTATGGTTGAAAAAGAAACAGGCCTATAAATAAAATGCCTAAGGTCAGATGGAGGGGGAGAGTACCTCTCAAATGAGTTTGCAAGGTTCTTGTAGGAGCATGGCATAAAGCAGCAATATTCATGCAGTCATACCCCACAGCAAAATGGAATTGCAGAAAGGAAAAACAGGCATATTGGAGAGGTATCTCGGGCCATGCTAAATGAAAAAGATCTACTAGATTATTATTGGGCTGAAGCAGTTGCTACAACAGTTTATATAATGAACAGGACTCCCACTGTAGCAATACATGGCATGATGCCAGAGGAGATGTATACTGGTAGGAAACCAGACATTTCTCATTTGAAAATTTTTGGTTGCATTGCCTATGTTCATGTGCCAGATGAGTTGAGGTCCAAGTTGGATCCAAAGGCTGAGAAGTGCATCTTTATTGGTTATTCTCTGTAGCAGAAAGGGTATAGATGCTATAACCCTTCTACACGTAAGTTCACAGTGAGCAGAGATGTTTTTTTTATGAGATGAGTAGCTGGTATAAACCAGTAGATGTAATGATTGATGTAGATGCACAATATGGTAATGCTGCACAAAATTCACAGCAGCAATCACAAAATATCAGTGGACCTACAGTGTCCTCTAGTAGTGGTTCACATACTTCGCCATGGACAGGTAGATTGAGATCAGGAGAATCTCCTCAAAGCAATGCAGATAGTGGTACACAGGTATCACAAAAAGGGAAAGAGAAGGTAGATCAGCCCATGTTTGATGTGAATGCAGGTCACTCTTATGTGGATGGTGAATCCAGTGGCTCAGAGCAGAGCATTGATGATAAGTTGGGTATTCCTTCTGTTGTTACACCTGGAGTAAGGAAGACCAGGGATGTTTTGAGAGTACCTGGAAGTGAGCCTATTTTGCGCAGGTCTACCAGGGTTAGGTATCCTGTGGATAGGCTGAAATATGATGGATTTACAGCCATTCACTATGCCTATATGGTCAAAGTGATACAGGAACCAGAACCCACTTCTTTTGAGCAAGCCATGGGAAATGAAAAATGGGAGAAAGCCATGGATGAAGAAATGGATGCCTTGGATGCAAATGCTACATGGGAATTGGTGCCTTTGCCTAAAGACAAGAATGCAATTGGCTGTAAGTGGGTTTATAAGATCAAGCACAATGCAGATGGTTCTGTGAATAGATACAAGGCAAGATTAGTTGTCAAGGGGTATGCACAGACATATGGCATTGATTATGAAGAAACTTTCAGCCTGGTTGCAAGGATGGAAACTGTAAGAGCAGCCATTGCTATGGCTGCATCAAAGGGATGGTCTTTACATCAGATGGATGTAAAGAATGCCTTCTTGCATGGTGATTTACAAGAGATTTGCAAGAAGAGGTCTTTATGGAGCAGCCAGCAGGTTATCTCAGGGGGGTCACTATGTATAAACCCTCTATACCACGTGCGTTCAAGGCATATTTCTAAAATCCCTTATCTGTGTAAATTTTTCATTAATAAAATGTACCCCTTTCTATACAAATCTGTAAATTTTTTCCAAAACTATTTTAAATAGTCCCTTATGTATATTTATTTCTGTAAATTTTAGAAATAAAAAATATCCTTTTGTTGAACTCACGTGATAGGGTTACATATGATGAGTGACCCCCCCGAGCAGGTTATGTTCATGCTATTCATCCTGAGTTTGTTTGCAGATTGAAGAAAGCCTTGTATGGCTTGAAGCAAGCACCTAGAGCATGGTCTGACAAGATAGGACAGTATCTTGTCACTATTGGCTTTCAGATTTCCAAGGCAGATTTCTCACTCTATGTGAGAAAAACAGAGAAAGGGATTATGCTGCTTGTCATTTATGTTGATGATTTGATCATCACAGGTGATAGTGATGAAGATATCCTTCATGTGAAAATGCTATTGAGGCAGAAGTTTGAGATGAAGGATTTGGGAGAGCTGCATTATTTCTTGGGCATTGAGGTGATTAGATCACCAAGTGGGATACAGCTCTTGCAGAGGCAGTATGGACTGGACATGCTGTCCAAATATGGGATGACAGGCTGTAAGCCTATTTCAGTTCCTTTGGAGCAGAATGTGAAGCTGAGCGCAGATGCAGGTGAGCTTCTGGAAGACCCTACTATGTACAGACACATAGTAGGAAGTTTGATTTACATGACTATTACCAGGCCAGATTTGAGCTATGCTGTTGGGTTGGTAAGTCAGTTTATGCAGGCTCCAAGGAAACTGCATTTGGATGCGGCTAGATGCATACTCAGGTATGTGAAGTCCACATTGCAGTATGGACTATTTTATGAGGCTCGGGTTCAGATATAGTTGCATGGATACACTGATGCTGATTGGGCTGGTAGTATTTCTGATAGACGATCTACCAGTGGATATGTGTTCTCTTTTGGGAGTGTTGCAGTCACTTGGAGCAGTAAGAAACAGCCTACAGTTGCCTTGTCGAGCACAGAGGCTGAGTACAGGGGTGCAGCAATGGCTGCATGTGAGGTAGCTTGGTTGCATAAGCTACTCTATGATATGCATCAGTCTACAGATGGGCCGGTTGTCATTTATTGTGACAACATGAGCAGTATACACTTGGCAAATAACCCAGTCTATCATGCTAGAACAAAGCACATTGAGGTGCATTATCACTATGTGCAGGAGAAGGTTTTACTAGGTCTTATTGATCTAGTTTATGTCAGCACAGAGGATTAGGTAGCTGACATATTCACGAAGGCACTGGGCACAGAGAAGCTGCGCAAGTTCAGAGACCTGCTTGGTGTGCAGGAATTGGGATTGAGCTCGAGGGGGAGTTTTGAGATATCGAGCTCCACTCGCGATATGCCAGGGTGACCGTTGTGCATTTATGTCACCGACTTGTTAGCTACAGATGCGGTTGGTACACCGCCCATGAATAATAGCTAGATGACAGCTATCCTAATCTACACTATATGACTGGTCATGTGGTTAGAGGCACCTGAATCAACATACCAAACATCATTGCAAGCTACAGCATCTCCTGTCAGGGAGTTAACCATATGCTGCATCACAAAAAGGTGCTCATTTCTGTCATCACCATGCCCGCTTGATGATGCATAGTTGCTTTGCTGCAACTTCCCACTTCTGATGTCATTCTACTTTTTATAGCATGTATTCTCCTTGTGTCCAAGCTTTCCACAATAATAGCATTCCGTGCTACTATTTACTTGCTAGTTCCTTTGCCATGAACCACGGCCTCTTTGGCTCCCCCTGCCTCTAGAACTACCACATCCTCCTCCATAGAACTGGTTTTCCTGTTGTTGATGCTGGTTCTAATTTCCTGTGCGGCCACCAAAATGGCCTCTTCCTCTACCCCTGCCTCTACCTATATTCAAGTAGAAAGCAGACTCTTGGGAAGTTGAGGTGGCTGAACAACCATTCCTTTGCTCTTCACTTAGCAAGAGAGCAATAAGTTCCTGAAAATCAGGAAATGTTTCACGGACTCCAATGGATGTCCGAAACTGTGCATAATCCTTCCCAAGACCATTCAAGGTCACAGACACATAGTCCTCATCATCAACAGGTGCTCCAATGGAGCCAAGAGAATCTGCAAGGCCTTTTACCTTCAAGGAATACTCATTTATATTCAGATTTTTCCTTTGCACATTGTGCAACTCCTACTTGAGCTACATCTTTCGTGCATTGGTATTTGTGCTATACAGCTTCACCAATGTATCCCATGCCTCCTTAGGCATCTCTACATCCTGTACATGCACAATCATAGAATCTGAAATGCTGACAAACAACCAATACAAGCATTTCCTGGCTTTTTCATGCCATTCTTTAAAGGCCTTCAATTCAGCAGGAGTGGAAGCAGCACCCAAGACTGGTTCTGCAGTTTCACCACTGATGTACTCCCAAACTCCCTTTCCCATAAAGAAGTTTGTCATCCTGAACTTCCATGCTTGGAAGTTGTTCTTGTCAAGCTTCTCACTGACAATGGTAGACAGATTCTTAGACATTTTACAAATCACGAACTGCAACAGCAACCTGTAAACACAGCAAATACCTCATAAGGGCAAACAACAAAGCTTCTGCAAATAGCCTCACAGGGGCAGTGGCAAGCAACCATAAGTCACTTCAAGTGACGAATATGCATAAACACAGCAACCCAAACTGGCCTGTGTTTCTCAGGATCTCTGCATTGGTGTCACACAGCAGCCTCTCTGTCAAAAATCACATAGGCGAAAATACGACATACACAATCAAAAAATGGCCACTTCTCCTGAGTGCCGACGGAAACTTTGCGATGCCAAAACGGACCCCGAAACGGCCCTGAACCGCGATTTCGATGCGTCATTCTCTGCTTTGCAATTTGTTTTTCTTAGGGTAATGCACCCAAGCTTCACACCATGGGGCATCAGAGTCAGTGATAGTGCACCTTGCACTCACAGCTGTGTACCTACAGAGATATGCTCCCTAACATCCAAAATGAAAGGAGGCGCAGATCCTCTTACCAAGGTATCGCGACCTCTACTTGGTGCTTGAGCTCCTCACCACGAACCAAGCTTTGATACCATGTAAAGAATGCGGGAGAGAGGGAGGAGACTCGATTGCAGCTTCTTCACAACATACACAAGAGAGGAGACACAAGATGTGGAGGCTAAAGCTTATCTTCACTTAGTTGAAAATAGCACACAACTCTACAATAGAAGAGGTTTATACCCTATATATCAAACCCTAGAATATGTGGTTCATATGTGAACCCAAACTAAAAACATATGTGGCAGTCTAACTACACCATGAGTACAACCAACATAGACAGTGACATAAATGATAGTCACCCAAGAGATATATCGGGGCTAGAGCTTGATATCTCAACATCCAGTTCCTATTTGCCTATTTGACATTGATTTTTACTGACATTCGGAGTTTTGCCCCAGCTTGTCCAACTGCAATCTCACGAGCCACTAACCCCTAGAGTCTCATTGAGCTTCCCTTGAGGAGCTCATTTTGCATCGAACCTCTGGCAAAATTTTCTAGGTTTTCAAATACTTAGACAAAATCGCCAAGTTCCCACAAAGGGACAAGAGGACTTAGTCCTCTTGTATCATGTATCCCTAGCACTCCACTCGCCACATGCGATTGAGGTCAGGACGACTGATGGGACCAGATATAGAAGATGAAGCAAGTGCATCACCCACCCCTAGCTTATCTAGTCATACCCCGAGCTTCACCATATACATCGTAGGAAGCTCGCAACTCAGGTCATACCCTGAGTTCGAGTCATACTCGAGTCAGTGGATAGACACAAGCAAAAGCTCTCAACCTGAAAAATCTATGATCTTTGCCACTGACATGCAGCTTGCATCAAAGCCAACATGGACTCCAATGGCTGCAGCGTCACCCACCCCATCAACAGGAATGGGAAGCATGTTTATACCAGGGTCGAGAAGAACCAAGACCAAGGCCCCCATGCCAGAGTTTGTAAATGCCTTTGAAAGCTCAGTCAGACCAAACCTCGTAGATGTAGCGCAACCACCGGCTGATCATCCTACCTACATAGCAACTCTACAAAGAGATCAAGAGGCTCATGAGGTGCAGTCAGCCCAAGACATGGCCTATGAACCCCACTTATCAACATTCAACCCTGCGGCCAAATACAACAGAACATCCGGTGAGGGAACCTCATGGAACCCTCCACCCAGACAAGTGCCAAGGGCACCCATACACCATTTCCACATGTTGGGCCCACAACACAATCTATGGAGTGCATACATCCCCCCATGCCAAAACTTAGGAGATCATGAGGATGGTACGCAATACCGAGGTACATACTACTAGGGTGTTCATTACCCTACGACCTCCACGGAACCAACCCAGGGGTGGAAATCCCTTATCAACCTTCACCATATTTAGAGCCATTCTTGGGAGATATTCCAAAGGATAATGAGGATGATGCCACTCAATCCCAATCAATGGGGTTGAGAGCTCCAATCCCTCCTCCCACAATTGTCCCCTCATTGATTAGAGATCAAGGACCCACATCAGTCCATGTACTAGGTACATTAGTTAGTGGTCCGAGTCTTGGGACCATAGCTCCGATGTACATTCCAGTGGGACCAAGACCCTCACCAATTACTAGGTACCCAAACCCGGTAGAACCAAGCTTGCAACTGGTGCATACAACAATACCATTGCACATGCCAGTATCCCCACCACTAAGACCAACGAGGTGTTCCACCACCTCTAGGGTATGGTTACCCAGGACTTGGGGATCCATTGTCATCTTATGATCTCCCATCGATGTATTATCTACCCTACTAGTAGAAGCCTTAGGTTGGGGAGCGACTGCCTCCCATCCCCACAGAGAACCCGTCCTTAAAGTTAGACCGCATAATGTTGCAAAGCTGGTGCGAAAATACTCAGGGAAGGTGATCTGATCTTCCATGTAGAGCAATTTTGAGCAAGTATATACCACCTTTGGAGATCTTGATGATCTTACCAAGGTGGGAGCATTTGGACTCACCATGGAAAGCAAAGCAGGGCACTGGTACAGAGCCCTTAGCCCTGCCAAGCTAATCACCTTCACTGTCATAAAAAGAGCTTTTATTGTGGGATTTTTCCCAAGCAGTCATAAGTGGAGCCCAATCACGCAATTGTATGAAGTCTATCAAACACCAGGGGAAAGCATGCGGGGCTATATTGCAAGGATCAAACATATTAACACCCGATGTGAGCTAGATGAGAGGTTGAGTGACACACAGTTGCTACCTCGCTTCATCTTAGGCATCCCAAACACAATCCATCCCCTAACGGTCAACCCCTTCCCTCTCCTAAAACCAATCCAAATACTGCAAAGGGTAGAGAAAGAAGAGGAGGAACAAGACCTGTTTGATGTCGTACCCCCTCTAGAACCTCCGAGAGTGGATCCAAGTCTCCACGACTGGGTAACATCATAGGTAAACCTAGAGCCCGAGGTAGGCCAGGCTCAAGAGGAAGAAGTCGATTCCCAACCCGACTTCATGGGTAGAATATTTGACGAAGATCTCATAGTACCCAAGACAGGAATGCAAGACAATAGGTCCTTCTATAACTTTGATGAGAGCAAATCGCAAGGAATAGGCCAAACAGAGGGACCCAATGACATAGTAGGTCTTACAACCTTCTTGTCCACCACTGAGGTAAATATGCCCATATCCACATTGCTACAAGGATGTCCAACCCTTTGGCGAGACCTCTCCAACTGGATGAATAGGCAACTTCCTGCACCAAGATGCAAGGTCCAGGCCAAGCAATCTCCAGAGCCAACCCCCTCATTTCATAGTGATGGTACTCAGTTAGAAGGGAAACCTCTCCCTAAGGTGCCATTTAACAAGTTAGGTCACTACTTTGAGGGTGATGACACTAACACTGTGATACCTATCTCCTACCATAGTCACAAAGCTACAACAATCTTAGATGGAGGATTAGGGGTAAGCCTCATCATGAGGCAATATTGGGAAGCCTGGGGAAAGCGTGAAATCCAACCAACCAACCTCCTAGTCAAGCTAGTAGATGGGGCGATGGCAAAGCCACTAGGCATGGTGAAATATATGCCCATTACCACCTTTTGCATGTTCTTTAGGATCTCGTTCGTCCTTATGGACTTCCAAAAGCAAAGAGACTCCTTCTATATCATCTTAAGATGCCCGTTCATGTGACTCTCCCAACTAGTCCATGACTGGTCCACCAACTACATTAATCTAAGGCAGGGGGAGGAAGTCATAGAGGTAGACCTGACCAAATGAAAAGCCCACCCTATAAACGGATGTTTATTTGTAGATGGGTCAGCTACCACCAAAAGAAGTGCTTTAAAAAAAAGGTTCATCCTTACATAGGCATAGGAAGCAGAGAGGTTAGAGATTCGAGCTATGAAGCACTCTCAGAGCCGAAAGACTCTGAGAACTAGATGCATTTGCTAGCCGTTCTTGACCTCCCACTAGGCCAGGGCACACAGAGGTTGGAAATAGAGGAAGCAATGTCAGATAGCACCACCACCACCTGTGTAAAAATAATTCGACTAGTACACCAAGAGTTCACTCCAAAATGGGGTTCCTGTTTGAGTAGCATCATGACACCTATCGGCTACACGAACACCATTACGTGAGATGAGCCAAAAAAGAGTTGCAAGTAGAAGGCTCAAGAGGCCAAGAAGAAGGAAAATCTTAAGACTCTAAATGATGAAAGATCTGAATCTTAGGGAAGTGGATAAAGAAGATCTCCGGAAGGTCCCCTCCCACTATAAAGTGTACACCATCCAAGATCGGCCTATCACCTTCGAGAAAGCATAGAGAGAGGTAGGCTTAGGGAAAAAAAGCTCCTATGATGGACCTCTAGATGTAAAAGAAGTCAACCTAGCAGACGAAGGACAAGACCCTTAGCCGGTCTACATTGCGACGGACTTGAATGGGAAGAAGAAGGCAGAGCTTATAGCTGTCCTCAAGGAGTTCAAGGACTGCTTCGCTTGAAAGTATACCGATATGAAGGGAGTGCCCCCCAATGTGGTAAAGCACACCATACCCTTCATTGAAAATGTACGACCTGCCCAGCAACGTGCTTACATGATGAATCCCAAGTACGTGGAGATTGTCAAATAGGAGCTTCAAAAGCTCATTGACGTAGGATTCATCTACCCCATAGAGCACACCGATTGGGTATCCCCAATCTTGATTGAATGGCAAAATAAGGGTGTGTGTTGACCTTAAGAAGGTCAATGCAGCAACAAGAAGAGATCATTATCCCTTGCCTTTCACAGAACATGTGCTCGAAAGAGTAGCGGGCAAGGACATTTGTAGCTTCCTTCACGGCTTCTTCGGATACAACTGTCCTAATAGACCCCCCTAATCAGCATAAGATAGCATTCATTACAAAATGGGGGTATGTGTGTATAGGGTTATGCTCTTTGGCTTGACAAATACCCCATTCCAATGGCAGCTGATGAGCATAGCTTTCAAAGAGTATCTAAGAGACTTTCTTGAGGTTTTCTTGGATGATCTATGTGTTAACTCCAATTGGTAGGAACACCTCAAGTTCTTAAGAAATGTATTTGAAAAATGCCATTTATATCGCATATCACTTAACCCACTAAAGTGTCAATTCTGGGTAAAGCATGGAGTGATTCTCGGACACAGTGTGTCCAAGAACGAAATCTCCATGGATGAAGGAAAGATCCGGGTTATAGAAAAATTACCCCTGCCAACCAATGTGAAAGGTGTCCAAAGATTCATGGGACACACCGGCTACTATAGGAGATTCATCTTGGATTACGCCAAGCTGGCACCACCCCTAGATAGGCTTCTAGTCCATTTCCAATGGATAGAGGAGTGCCAATACTCCTATGACAAACTAAGGACATCCCTTGTCTCACCACCAATTCTGAAGAACCCTCAGTGGAATGTGATCTTTCATGTTCACATAGATGCCTCGGCATTTGCTATAGGATGTGTGCTGGCACAACCGAGAGCACATAATCTTAATTATCCAATCACGTTTGCCAAACGGCAATTGAATGAAGCAGAGGTCAATTATACGACCACAGAATGAGAAGGATTGGCTATAGTGTATGTGGTGCACAAGCTCTGCCACTACCTTTTGGCCAACAAATTTGTGTTCTTCGTGGACCATTGGGCTCGGGGGGGTCACTGTATAGAAACCCTCTATACCACGTGCGTTCAAGGCCTATTTCTAAAATCCCTTATCTGTAAAATTTTCATTAATAAAATGTACCCCTTTTCTATACAAATCTGTAAATTTTTTCCAAAACTATTTTAAATAGTCCCTTATGTATATTTATTTCTGTAAATTTTAGAAATAAAAAATATCCTTCTGTTGAACTCACGTGATAGGGTTACATATGATGAGTGACCCCCCCGAGCCATTGGGCCCTGCTTTATTTAGTGGACAAACTATGCACGATAGCATGCATTATGAGGTGGATGCTCATCCTCTTAGAGTTTGAGTTCACCGTCATAGTGCAAAAAGGCTCACAACATGTCCTAGCTGACCACTTGCTAATGGAGAACCACCCATGGGAGTTGATGATGATGTTCCCAATGCCCCCCTCTTTCAACTTGATTCAGTGCTAGAATGGGAAGAAGAGATTAGCCATTACCTCGCCAATGGACTCCCAGAGGACCAACCGTTAAACAAGGAGAGGGCCCACAAACTTTTAAAGGATGCAGTCCCCTATGACCTCATAGCTAGTCAGCTCTAGAAATAGGGAAATGATGGCATATTACGAAGATGTGTATGAGAAAACAAATTCATGGATGTGCTTGAACAACCTCATTCAAGAATGGCAGGAGGACACTTTGCAGGCAAGACCACATCACACAAGGTGATGCAAGTTGGACTTTGGTGGCCATCACTCTTTATGGATGCTGCCAAGTTTGTCAAAGGATGCAATGAATGCGAAAGAACAATTATTCCAAAACAAAAGAACCACGTGCCTTTGACAAGAGTCATGGAAGATCAACCCTTTGAGAAGTGGGGTATTGGTTTTGTCGAACCCATTAGCCCCATTGCCAAGTACACACAGGCCCGCTATATCATTGTAGCAATAGACTACTGCATGAAATGGGTAGAGGAGAGGGCAATAAGGAGAAATGATGCTCGTTCCATAGCTAAATTCTTGTACAAGCAAGTCATATCAAGATTTGGGTGTCCCTTAGTCATTGTTAGTGATCGCGGCTCACTCTTAATGAAGTGATAGCCATCTTACTCTCCAAATTCCTTGTTTTACATAGCAAATCTACACCATACTACCCCCAAGCCAATGGCCTACCCAAGAGTAGCAACAAAACCTTAATTATAATCATGATGAGGATGGTAGACTTAGGCAAAAATGATTGGGAACACAAGCTTACAGTAGCCTTGTGGGCATATCGAACGGACTACCAAATTGTCGCTAATAGCACCCCTTTCAGCCTTACCTATGGCCTAGAGGCAATAATGCCTATGGAGTTTCTAGTGCCAAGCCTTAGGGTGGCATTCAAGGAAAGAATTATTGGCAATGCTCTTTCCAAATGCCTAGTAAACTTGGAGAAGTTAGACAAGGTGTGATTAAGGTCCGTTCATAGAATGAAGGTTGAAAAATTTTGGCGCAAGCAGTGGTTTGACAACAATCTTAAATCCACGGACCTTAATGAAGGTGACTTAAATCCACGGACCTTAATGAAGGTGATCTAGACCTTCTTTTCAATGTACGCAACATAAGCGGAAGCTGAAGTATCGTGGCCTAGGAACCTATCATGTAACTAAAATCCCCCTTCAGGGATTAGTTTGCATCGAGACACTTGATGGTGTCGAGATGGTGGGCTACATAAACGGTAGCAAACTAAAGAGGTATTACAGACCCTTAACTGCCGAGATCGTAGCTCACGTTTACCGTAAGAAAGAACGGGAGAAGGAGCTCAAGCTCTAGAAGCAACAAGCACGACGAGAGGCCGATGTAAGAAACAAAAAGGCACGAGATAGGGCCACCATGAATATCAATATGGCCACTCTTGTGACATTAGGAAAAAAGGGAGCTCATTTTGGAGCCCTGTAAGAAATTCACTATTTTCTATTTTCTCTCTCTACAAAAGCAAGAATATATGGATACTTGCGTGAGAACTGTCAGTGTGAAAAGGAATAAATATAACACTTTTCTGTGCAGAATTTGGTGATTCTGACACCGCAGACGCGTCCGGAACGGCCCAAAATCCCAATAATGGCACTGGAAACGCTGGAATCGGATATGCGGAGTCCCGAAAACGGCCAAAAAAGGTCGAAAAGTGGGATTTGCAGCAAAACGCGGTACTGGAAACGCTGGAATCGGATATCTGGAGTCCCGAAAATGGCCAAAAAAGGCCGAAAAGTGGGATTTGCAGCAAAATCGTGGTACCAAATCGCGTTTTGCTGCAAATCCCACTTTTCGGCCTTTTTTGGCCGTTTCCGGGACTCCGGATATCCGATTCCAGTGTTTCCAGTGCCGTTCTTGGGATTTTGGGCCGTTCCGGACGCGTCTACAGTCAGAATCGCCAAATTCTGCACAGAAAATAAAATTTTTAAAGATTTAAATTAGATCACCTCATTAATGTGACATGCTTGTACGAACATATAGTACTATTTCTTTTTCTTATTTTCATCTTCTTTTGTTGAATTTTCAATGTTACGTTGGCCCACTCCTGATTGGTTGAGAGACTATTTTCTCTTTCTTCTAAAAGGCCCCAAAATGAGCTCCCTTTTTTCCTAATGCCTTAGATGATGAAGAACACAGCCATCCCCCCTGTAAGGATAAAGGTAGGTCTGCAAGTACGAGGACGAAAGACCTAGGTTATAGCCATGATCGACACGGGGGCAAGCCACAACTTGATCTTGTTCGAGACATTCATTAAACACTTCCACCAAGTACCTCGCACCCCTACATGCTCTAGGATGGTTGCAATAAATGGACAAAGTACAAGCATGGTAGGGTCAATAGAAATACCTACTCTGGTTGCTAACCACCTATTTCCATGCAAGTACTTTGTGCAGGAACACTCCAAGAACAGGTGATCCTGGGAAGACCATGGATAGTAGCAACTTTCTGTCACATCAATTAGATGGAAGAAACTTCCACCCTGTACCTTCCCAATGGCCTCACAATGGTACCACTATGCAACAAGGGTGTCAAGGTTCAGCCTGGTACCACCATGATGGAGGCGGCTGTCATCTCAACACTGACACCAGCCTCTCCTTTGAAGGTAGTGAACCTTGCCCCAAGTTAGATACCTCCTCCCCCTATCCAAATGACACAGCGATGGGTCCGTAAGAACTTATTTTCCCCAACGGAGGAGAGGACCCAGGAAGTAGAGGTTTGGCTTCCCAAACAACCTCACATCAAAAGAACCCAATGACCACAAAACCAATGAAGGTAACCATGTCATGATAGGTGGATTTTGTGCCACATCCTTAGGGCCCGAGTTATTATGAAGGAAATCCTTATATCTGGGTCCCTAAGAGAAAGAATACCGTCTCGCAAAACCGTAACCCACCAATACCCCAACCGAATACAACATGAGTGTGGCAGCCTAAGGCCCCACGATCTAACACGACAATGGTGATAGCACCACAAGAACCTATCACATGGCCAAGAAGGCAATGGAGGCCCAAAGCCATCCAGATGCGACACAAGGAAGAGGTCCAAGGGATAGCAACACAAGAACCTATCCCCTCGGACGAAACGATGACACGACGGCAGACAACCGAAGAGGTCCATGGGATAGCACCCCAAGATCTTATCTCCCTAGACAAAAAGACTACCCATGGAGGTCACAAGGAGAACACCTAGAGGATAGACCCACAAGAACCTATCCCCCTCGCCCGACAAACCCAAGAGATAGCTCCACAAGAACTTGCCACATTGAGCCACGACAAGACATGCACCAGTACCATCGAAGAGGTTCCAGGTTTAGACACACAAGAACCTATCCAATGGAACAAAAAGAATGTCACCCCCACCCATCACAAAGAGGCCCAAGGGATAGCAACACAAGAACCTATCCCCTCAGACAAAAATATGAAACAAGCAGTTGCGATCGTCTCCAAGTATTCATTGCATGGGGAAGTACCACAAGAACCTTCCTCATTCCTTCTTGAGTTGTTAGACATTCGACAAGACATACAACAAGTGGCCACAAAAGAACCCACTTGGGAGCCCATCAGGAAGGGCCAACAACCCACAATAGGGCGAGTCCAAGCAGTCACACAAGAACCCATCTCGTAACAGATGGCATCACAAGAACCTGCCTTGGACTAATGCCACCTCTCCATCGAGTCAAAGTGGCCACGGACGTCAACACACCTGCTCGAAGGACTACAAGAACCCGCCTTGCAAGGGGTGGAGCCACAAGAACCTTCATAGCAGGCCATGCCCACAAAGCTACCCTTTAATGGCATCCATGCACTCATCAGCAAGCAGAAGGACAAAGTCACGGCAAAGGTGCAGCAATGCTCCAAATGGTTCACCAATGCACTGCAAGTCCACCACTCATCCAAGTAAGTGACTAATCATTGTAGCATAATGGTGAGTATAGTGCACCATCACGTCATTTCAAGCACTAAAGCCACATGCCACCCACTGCAACATGCCATAATGAAGAGACTGTGGGGGAAGTATACACAAGAACCTTGTCCCCGTGGTAAAAAGATGGCACAAGTCACTGAAGAGACCACGGGGGTAGCCACCTTCCTGGTAAAAAGAAACCACATAGGCAGGTGGCCTGACACACTCAACCGAAGATACCAAGGGGGCAACGCACACAAGAACCTCGTCCCCTCTATGAAAAGACCTCCGTTGATGCAAATCAACCTCGAAGACACACCCCCTACCCTTGTCATTTTGGTCAAAAATCCAAAAATAGGGTAGAAAAGCCAAGGGGTGGTTTACTAACCGATCTTTTTCACTAAGGTCCTTCATGTTTCCTTGAAGTGTTACCATGAGCCTACTGCACATTTCAAAGGATGTGGGGTATCGATTCATTGATAGGTCATGTAACTTGAGAGTATGTAACTCTAGGAGGATCAAGTGAGACTAGCAAACATGAGATTGTTCCTTATGTCATGAGCCTCATAGAACTCCACATGGAACAACATGAACCAGCATGCACATTATTTGATCACCAGGGATTCGGATGGTGATTTGTGAGCTACACCACCCTGGCATAGGCTGCTATCGGAGACAAAGGCCAACCTGAAACAGGATTCTGCTAAAAACTTTGGTTTCCCATAGGTCCAATGCTCAAATGGAGAATTACCCAAATCTATCATGGTTTCGTGTCTTCTAAGACATCATACCAAATTCTGTTATTGAGCACTTCAGCCATTGACCAATGCAAGGAATCCTCTCTGGATTTACCAATTTTCACCCATGTTCCGGTCTTGAGTATGTTTTAAAGTTTGGTTCTCCTGTCTATATTAATAATCACATTAGAAGAAATTCAGCAGCACTCCAAACTTTCACTGGACATCTTTTCCCGTGAATGTGCTCTTCTTGAACTGAGTGACTCACAAATTCTTTCAATAGTTATAAAAGGTCATTAAAAATGAAAATGGGTGTCTTTTTCAGTTTTAGGAATGCCAATAGGTTTAAAAACTTTGAAAGCATTCTGTCTCAAATCTTATCTTTGGTGATAGCTGTACAGGAAGTTGCATTCTGATTATTCACTTGTCTTTATTATGTATGTGGAATGTATCTCTATCATAAATTTGCTATACTGGCAAAGAGGTCAGAGAGCTGATTTCTTGACATTTTCAGGGGTTAGTCGTGGTAGAGAATGCTACGATTCTATCAATGTCAACAAGGGAGGAGCTGGAAGTTGTTGTGGCTAAAGGTTTGGAGAAACGGCATACATCTAGAACACAAATGAATGCAGAAAGTTTAAGGTCTCACCTCATACTATCAATTGTTATCGAGAGTACCAATCTTCAAACACAAATGCAAGTGAAGGGAAAGGTGACTTGTTTTTACAATGAAATTATGTATGGTTTTTTTTAATAAATCTATTCTCTTCATTTTGTGCACAAAAAGACTTCAATATGAGACCCATATACATCGTTGCATGTAGAGGTTTTTAAAATATTTATGTTTGATGGCAATTGAGCTTTGTTGATCTGGCTAGTTCTAAGAGGATTAAGAAGTCGGGATCAACTGGGGAACAACTAAAGGAAGCTCGGAGTATAAATAAATCCTTGTCGGCTCTTGGTGACGTTATTAGTGCATTGTCGATAGAAACACAACACATTCCCTACCGAAACCACAAGTTGACAATGCTCATGAGTGAAGGGAAAAACTACCTCTAGTAGTATATGTACTACCGACGGTAATTTGAAGTATTACCGTCGGTGATATTAATTATACCATCGGTAAAGTGTGCGTAATTGGCGATAATTAGAAGGTTACCAGCGGTAGTTTTCCTTGGTTTATCGGTTAATTCACCTGGTCTCCAACGTGAACACCGAATATTCATGCTGGCGGGGAATGAAAATAATGACATGTGATCACCCATTCATGCAAACGTGAAAACGTGAATGAAAAACTTGACAAGAATTCAAATGTGCTATGTGTGCAATGAAGCAATGAGTTTTGGACAAGTACTTAGTCTTGATTTCATGAGTGTGTGCCACTTTCAATCTTGTGGTAAATATCACCAAAGCAATTTCCTAAAGAAAGATATCCCATGCATCATTTTCAACAAAATGGTGTATTTTTACACCACCTCTATGTTGATATCAACAACTCTTGAATTATGGTTAATAAATTAATTAATAATCAATCACAAATTTATTTCTTAACAAATTAGAAAGTAATTAGCAAATCTCTTGAATTATGATTAATATATAAATTAATAATCAATCACAAATCTATTTTTTAACAAATTAAGAAAGTAATGAGCAAATCATTAGTAAGTAAAGTAGCAACTGATAAAGAAATTAGTAAATTTGATTCAATCACAACATCACTTGTCCATGCACTTGTCTTCTTTTTGTATTTATACATTATAGTTGGAAGATGAC
>NC_141596.1:2500-97500 GCF_047967505.1 Dipteris shenzhenensis | reverse complement strand
GCACTCAAGAGAAGTGGCCGCTCATGACTGTGTATGCCAGATTTTCACCTATGTGCGATTTGTAACAAAAAGGTTGTTGGTGCCCCCGGTGCAGAGATTCTGAGAAACGTAGGCTAGTTTTGGGTTACTGTGTTTATGCATATTTGTTACTTGAAGTGACTCATGGTTGCTTGGCACTGCCCATGTGAGGCTGATTGCAGAAGTGTTGTTGTTTGCCCTTGTGAGGCATTTGGTGTGTTTACAAGGTTATTGTTACAATCCATTGATTTGAGAAATGTATGAGAATCTGTCTACCATTGTCAGTGAGAAGCTTGACAAGAATAACTTCCAAGCATGGAAGTTCATGATGACAAACTTCCTTATGGGAATTGGAGTGTGGGAGTACATCAGTGGTGATGAAAATGCATAACTAGTCTTGGTTGCTGCTCCCACTACTGCTAAGTTAAAGGCCTTTAAAGAATGGCATGAAAAAGCAAGAAAATGCTTGTATTGGTTGTCTGTTAGTGTTTTAGACTCCACGATTGTGCATATACAAGGTGTAGAGATGCCTAAGGAGGCATGGGATACATTGGTGAAACTGTATAGCTCAAATACCAATGCATGAAAGATGCAGCTTAAGAAGGAGTTGCGTAATGTGCAAAGGAAAAAATTGAATATAAATGAGTATTTCTTGAAGGTGAAAGGCCTTGTAGATTTTCTTAGCTCAATTGGAGAACCGGTTCATGATGACGACTTGGCGTTCATGACCTTGAATGGTCTTGGGAAGGATTATGCATAGTTTCAGACATCCATTTGAGTTCGTGAAACATTTCTCGATTTTTAGGAACATATTTCTCTCTTGTTGAGTGAAGAGCAAAGGAATGGTTGTTCGACCACATCAACTTCTCGAAAGTCTGCCTTCTAATCGAATACAAGTAGAGGCAAGGGTAGAGGAAGAGGCAATTTTGGTGGCTGCTTAGGAAATCAAAACGAACAACAACAACATGAAAACCAGTCCTATGGAGGAGGATATGGTAGTTCTAGAGGAAGGGGGAGCCAAAGAGGCTGTGGTTCATGGCAAAGGAACGAGCAAGTAGATAGCAACACAGAATGCTATTATTATGGAAAACTTGGACCAAGCAAAAGACCTGCTATAAAAAGCAAAGTGATAGAAATTGGGAAGTTGTGGCAAAAGCAACTATGTGTCATTAAGTGGGCATGGTGATGATAGAAATGAACACCTTTTTGTGATGCAGCATATAATTACCTCCATGACAGAAGATGCTGCAGGTTACAGTAATGTTTGGTATATTGATTTAGGTGCTTCTAACCACATAACCAATCATGGTGAGTGGTTTCGTGATGCTAAAAATTTGAATAAGCTAGGTTATGTTGAAATAGGTGATGATATTGTGCATCCAATTACATGGGATGGTAAAGTGCTGCTGGCTATGTAAGATGGCAAAATGAAGTTCTTGGCAGATGTACTTCATGTTTCAAATATCACCAAGAACCTGGTTTCAGTTGGCCAGATGGTTGAGCAAGGTCTGCAAGTCAGATTTAATCCCAATGGATGCTTTGTCGAGGACTTGAAAATCAGTGCCACTTGGTTGCAAAGGAAACAAAAATGGCAAAATGTTTACCTTGGATGTAGATATGCCTGTGGTAGAGGCGTCATTGCGAAGATTGAGATATGGCACAAGCGCATTAGGCACATGAATATACAAAGGCTGAAATCTATGCAAATGAAAAACATTATTGCAAGTTTGCCTAAATTCATCGTTGATGGAATGCAAAAGGTATGTGAAGCATGCAAAATGGGCAAGCAGGCCAGACATGTATTTTCCAAAATGCTGAGGTGAGCAAAAGAGCTTTGGAAGTGATCCACTCATATGTGTGGACAACCAAAGCCGCTTCTACTGGTGGATGCCACTACTATGTGAGCTTTATTAATAACCACACTAGGAAGGTGTGGGTTTACTTTATGAAGCACAAAAGTGAAGTGTTCAGCCACCTCAAGGCTTTTAAGGCCATGGTTGAAAAAGAGAAAGGCTAATCTTTGGTCAGGCTCCTTGAGCGAAGGGTTATGTTTTGAGTATGTTTCGAGGTAGTGTGTTGGTTGGAAATTGTGTTTGTGGGCTGATTCTTAGCACACATTGGCAGAGTGATTATCAGGTAAGACTATAGGCCTATCCTATGCACTTGGTCCTTATAGTTCCGTTCTTTGTGTTGGAAGTTCACAGAGTGTGGGCTCGCATGTGATAGCAGGATTGATTCAAGTCAGATTGCATGAGAGGATTTGGTAGTCGTAGCTCTGAGTTGGTGGTCAAAGGACCACTTGAGTTGTTCTTCATTCCCCCACCATGTCAAAGCTCTTATCTATCTTACTACTCAAAACCTGATCATATTTATTAATCAATCAAAAGATTTGGGGAAAGAATACTCCAATCAAGCAATTACAAAAAACTCTCATAGGCCTATCTTTACCTCTTCTTTCTAACTACTCTAGATGTAAAATTTTCAAAAAACTTTCTACCGATACACATGTGACTCCCCATTGTCCTATTTCATATTCTCTCTCAATCCATCCTCCTTAATCGTATCCTCTTTCCTTGATTCTTGCTCTGCTAGCTACCCCTCCTTGATCATCCCCTCTTTCCCAAATTCCTATGCGTGCCCTTGTGTCTCTTCAACATGGTTGCTTTTCGAATCTTGTTGCATCCTAATATATGTGTACATTTGATACAACTTTCTCATATAATGCCTAGTGTGCCCACACCTATTACAAACATTCAAAAGACTTTTAGCTGCGACATATTTCTCATTGACGAGGATCATTTGGTGGACCAAGTTGGATGTGGTTGTTTGGCGATGAAAATGAAAGCGCAGGAAATTGTACTTCATGTTGGCGTTCTTGGAGGCTAGTTTCTTGTACTTTGACCATGATCATCTTTGTTGGATTGACATATATATGTGGGGATCATATGGATGCACCGATGGAGATCTCACCTCCAAGCTACCCTTGTGGAGAACAATGCAGTATGGGACAGCCACAAGTGTCACTCTCGTGGTCCTCGGATTGTCCTCGATGCAATTCCACAAGAAAAGAATGAGGAGGAAGAAGGGGGAGAGGGAGAGGAGATCATGATCGTGGTGAATGGGGAAGGGGACATAGTCTTGGCAATCACAATGAGCATACAAATGAAGATACAAGTCCAAAGAAAATGGGAGGAAGAAAGCTTGAACTTGTATTCCTTGATGCAATCCATTAATTGTTAGATATAGTTTGGCTTTTGGTTGTTATCTCGGCCATAGGTGTCGTTCTATGGAGTGTGGGTAGTTAGTATGTTATGTGGATTCAACACATGGTCATTGGGTCCGCCGTATGTGTCATTTCCAGGGAAATGTGAACACTAGTTTAAAACAAAGTTAGGTTTCGGCACTTGGTCGTTTGTTCAACCATGTGTGTCATTACATGTTTGATCATCACTACGCAAGAGCTCAGCACTTTGTCATTCACTCGACATTCATGTCGTCTTTCCTTTCATTGCATAGTCATTCTCGTGCATATGCTCTTGTTTTCCTCACTAGGAATTTGCATGTCATTATTTGTGTGCTTTAATACAAAAAATTCCCACGTAATTTTGTTTCATCATCACTATGAGAGAGCTCGGCACTTTGTTGTTCACTTGGCATTCGTGTGATCTCTCATTGCATTGCATATTCTTTATCATGCATATTTCAATTTTGGAATCACTATTATTTCTGTGCTTTAATATGAAAAAGGATGCCACATAATTTCGTTTCATCATCACTATGCGAGAGCTCAACACTTTGCCATTCACTCGTCATTTGTGTCATCTCTCATTGCATTGCATATTCATTCTCATGTAGATTCACATGAAAAAGGATGCATGTCCAACTTTGTGGAGATGGGATTAGGGTTATGTGTGTTCTTTGATTGTGAGTTGATGTATGCAAAATGACTACTACAGGTTTTCATGTCATAGTATGTGTCTTGTCTGATTGCGAGTTGCTTTGCTATGCAGAATGTTTGCTCGAGATTATGATAAAAAGGAGAGAAAAGATGTGATGAACGCTCTTACGAGAGAGCTAGTGAATCTCTAGTGAATGAGATCACGCACATGTTTCCAGTTGCTATTGAGGGCACAATATGTAATGCTATGACTCTCAATGACTTTGTTCGAGCAATATTGAGTGCGGTTAAAAGATGGCTACAAGTAAGAGGAAATACACACCTTACCGAGCCAGCTCTGTGGCACGTAGAAGTCGTTAAACACGTGCTTGAGCGTGATTGGGAATATCGACAAGTGTGTTAGTGACAATGGAATGCTTGTGTCACAAGAAGATAGTGAAAGAATAACACATTGGGATGCATAGTGGATAGAGGAGAAGCAAAGGAGGAAGAGGGAAAAGGATATAGATACGCAACTCACATTGAGTAAGCATCAGAGAAAGGAACTAGATGAAGGCACTAGAGGTGCTGACGTAGAAAAGAGTGCTACAAGGGTGACATGAGATGTAGGGGGGATTTCTTATATAGACCACACATCATGAAACAATGAGTGCATGGTGGTGATCACTGTTTCGTACGATGCTATGTTGTGGCAAGAAAAGGTTGGGAAGGGATCATACGATGCTTGTCACAAGGTCAAGTTCATTGGAGTTTCATTCTTTCCAAAACATGTGACATATTATGCAAAGAAGTACACTGCACGATCAATAGGGAAACAGTTTGAAGCCTTCGGCATCGAGCAAGGAATGCAAAAAGGCCACCCTTGTCTCGTGCATTGCATAGCAAATACGGGAGCAGCACCATGGGTGACACCATATTTCCTTTCTTTAATGATGGTACCTTAGGCCAGTTTATGATGCAACGACCTTTTTTGAAGGGTTCACTTAGGCATCATGAACTTAAACTAAGGCAAGGAGGAATGATTCAAGAGACAAAGGGAAGATCTGGTGCTTGCAACCAAGGAGATGGCAAGGACGCAAGGATTTTTGACACATCTAACCTCGATTCTATGTGCACTTGTAGATTCTATGGCCGTTGCACATAGGCGGGAGTCATGCACTATGATTTGCATGCACATAATATTGTTTTGGATTTTTTATTGATTGGGGATTTATGTTGAAGGCCGGTGAGTCCAGGCCACCTACCAATTTTGTGAGCAGAGTTCCCGGCATGACATCGACAGAGTACATGCTGAGGAAGACTCAGGCGGTTCGAGGGAGTAAGTGGTTGAAAGAGTGGTTGGCCCCAAAGATTCTAGATCCTACATGCTTAAATGAATATTCTAAAGGCTCGGATGTATATGCTCTCAGATGGCTCATCACTCAAATCATCACGTTTTGGAAATAATGCATGTCTATTCATCTAAAGCAAGAATAGTGCAAGCACACCGACAGTTGGTCATGTGTCCAATTGCAGAGATGTGTCCAAGATTGTGAACAAGGGAATATCTTTTTTAATATGATGTTATTTGAAATGGTTACTGTTATTCCAAAGTGGAAAACTTGGTGAAACAATGCAATTAGAATCAATATGTGACATTGTATATACATTCATTATTCAATTGTTTTTCATCTGTAATATTTACACTTCTTCTCAAGTCTTTTCATAATGTTTTAAAGTTGTGTTTTAAACTTGAATTTTACACTTTTTTGTCATACTGAAAGTTAATTTCTATAATCCTATGTCTGAAATTTAATGTGTTGTTTCTATGAATTTGTTTTTGCAAACATACATAAAAATGACCCTTGAGCGGTCCTATTTAGGGGCAAGGGTCATCTTTACAAGCACTATAATTTCGAAGCACATAATTTAGATCATTTGTCCAAGCGCGATAACTGGGGTCTTTTTGGCAAGCATGATAATTTATCATGCTAATTTCTCAAGCACGATAACTAATGATGATATTCAACCATATTAGCGAGTAAGAAAATTTGTTATTATAACCTTACATCATGAACATTGTCATGATGTGGTTTAATTTTATTTTGAATTTGAAGTTTAAACTTTTTACTTGTGATTCAAGCAATGTTCATGATGTGGTTTAATTTTATTTTGAATTTGAAGTTTAAACTTTTTACTTGTGATTCAAGCTTAATGTTTATTCAATTTTTTTGGGTAGTTTACCAGTTCACCACACACATCCGCATGGCTGAACAAGAAGAGCGAGAGCGCAATCTTGACAGGGGTAAGCAAGCATTGACAAGAGAGGAACTAGAGTAGGAGGAACTAGCAAAGGAGAGAGCTAGAAAATCGTTCGGATGTATGCATGCCTTAGCTTTGGGAATGGAATAGCATTGCATCTAGGACTAGCAAGTGGGCCAACCCAGCATCCCTTTAGTGGAAGAAGGTAAATAAATAGATTTCTACTGACAACGTGCATATAGTATGGCCAGTGGCCATCAGTGAGGCATGCAAGGGGTGATGGAAGGTGGACAAGTGACTCTAGGAAGACATCGAGGCAAATGCCGAGAGCATATACCTCGAGGTGTTAGGACACCCCCTACATCACTCTAACTGTCCTTTAATCTTTGCCAAAATGCTATACATGCAATTTGTTCGGAGTCTGAACATGGACTTCTCTTCTAAGGAGGTCATCACTAATGTTCATGATATTAGAAGAGAGATAGTCATGTTCACTTGGGAAGAGTTGAATCTAGTGCTTAAAGGAGCTGCCTTGGAGCTAAAGGTTCACTCAAACTCCCTTTTAGAGAGACTCAGCCAACAAGATACGGAGGCAAAGAGGTGGCATGACTTTGCACAAACCCAAACGCCACCACGTGCAGTACACGCCGATGCAGCAAATGATGGCATGGAACGAATGGAGATTAGAAAACTCCAACAATTGGTGAAGAAACTCAGTGATTAAAGTAACATGAGAACTCTATCAGCGTGAAGCACCGAATGAAATTGAACCTGTACTTGTCGAAGGCAGTTCAAATTTGTCACAGTGTCTTGTTTGCAACCTAGCATTTTGATAGTTGGTTGGGGCATTACAGCCTACCATGAGGGCATACTATCATCTCACATGCTTGATAAAGCATTTGAAAAGAAGGGTTTCTTGTCCCATTTGTGTAATTCCATTGCCTCGTACACTATACAAAGTATTCAGCTTGTAGAGGTATTATGATATGTTAATAGGAGCTGCAGCAGGTACTGGCAGTTTTATTCGCAATCTTTTTGAGAATTTTGAGGAAGAAAGTCACAATGAGCCTACTCCATGACATTTGAAATTGTTTTAATGAATTGTAACACTTTTTATGATATGCCAGCTGACAGTATCATAACATTGACGAGGCATATGTAAATACTCATTGACAAAGCAAATGTAAATATAAAGAGCTATCATATCCTTTATGAGTAAATGTGTGTCTACATTTGTCATGAAATTTGAAAAAAGATAAGGTTTGTGCAACAATTTTTTCTAAATATTGATGTTTACTTGAGAGTAAGTTTATAATTTCTATTCCTCTTCACTGTTGAATATTTCATCTATAACATTTACCAAAACATCCCTTTCATTAACTTCCAATTTTAAATTGTCATCGATCTATTGCTCTGTAACAACTTCTCTTCATACCTCCACATCATCATCCAATTGGTCTTCAACGTGACAATCATAGGTCCATTGTGGCGCTTGTTCTTCATAATCATCAGACTCAACATGTCACGAGATGCAATTATTGCAATACATATACACCGATTTCTTAGCTCGATTAGCCAACAATCAATTGCGAATAGTGCTATGCATGTACTTATATGTACTCCAGTTTCTTTCCAAACTAGAGTTTGAAGAACAATGAGTGAGTACACGCATTGCCAAAGGCCTGAATAGTTTGCAGCTCATACCATTCAACATCCACCACTTCCACACCAGCATTTGTTTAGCCAACTTTTGTACAAAGGCATCACTAAATCTGCCCTCTTTCAATTGATATTTTGTGAACTTTGAAATGCACTGAGTAGCTTCATCCCTATTTGGGTAGAACGTATTGATAACACCATAGAAGTCATTTATGACTTCTTGCTTGGTCTCAAGATGCCAATTCCAATACTCAGGATCCAAAAGATACCCTATGTTGTGCAAAAAATTATGTGTAGATACCCACCTTCAGTGAAAATATTTCAACAACAAATGACGTTTTCTCCTAGTGTATGGTACACTCCATGTGGTCACAACTGAGTCTTTCAACTCTTTTGGATCTCGCAAGCTCTGTTGCACACCCCACCTAGTCTTTCATACCTTTTCCATTCAAGGCATTTTGTGTCAAGTGCTCTGATAGCATACATCACAAGCATCATTATATGGTATGCATCTTCGACATTCTTCTAGAGCAAGTCCATGTCAACTATTATTTTCAATTGAGTACTCTGATTCCAAACACTTTCTTTTTGTACCTCTTCCCACCTTTTGTAGAGAGTGCATGAGGATGTCTCCTTAATAGCATCTTTGTTTTTCAACAAAGCCTCAAGAACATAAAAGTGCGTACAAAATCTTGTTTCTACTGGTAGCATTGACAAAAGATGTGAAGAACTCGTTGTCTACTAAGTATGAATTTATCTATCCTATGAGACTTATCAATAGGTTCTTTGAACCACTCCGTGTCTTCACTCTTGTATCAATCCCGTAGAACTAAATTCAAACTGTGAGTATTACAAACAGTGGCATATATGTGTGGATAAGTCCTTTGAATTATACTTCTGGTAGCTTTGCAATTTTTTGCATTATCCATCACCACCTGTATTACATTTGTTGCTCCCACACTATTGATAGCCAAAAGAATGACTTATGCGATGTACCCACCCGTCTTTATTTGACCAAAGCTATCAGCTGTTTGTAAGAAACATTCTCCATAAGGTGAAACAAGCATTATGTTTATAAGAGGCTAATGTTGCACATTTGACCAACCATCACTCACAATTGTACATCCTGAAAGATTGGTCCGGTTATGTCAGTCCCGAGCGATGGGCATGATATAGGTATTTGATGTAGGCTTATTGTAAGTGCTCAGATAAGTACTACTGGGTGCAACCATACGCCAGCTTAGTTAATAGAAACACGCAGAGAATCGGGGTTTGCTAAATAAAGAAGACAGTAGAGACGAGGAGAAGGAGGTAGATACAAAGTGAGGGAAAGTCACCTCGGCTTTACCCAAACCCTCTCTCTCTCTTGAGATGATGATGAACCCTCTTAATCACACAGGAAAGAAGCGATACAAAATAGAGGTAGAAATCATCTTTTGTATTTAAGTTACTCAACAATAAGGGACAATGGTAACATACAACTCCACTATTGAATCTGCCGAACCCACCTCCTTTCCTATGCCGTCTTAAATAGATGTGTACAAGAGGGTACCAATTCTGACCTTAGCAAAATCAGGGTGCATAATTAACTCTAGATTTTACCAACTTTCCTAACCGCTTGCTTTTGAACTACTAACCTATCTCTCCTTGCCTAGTGATCTTGGGAAACCGGTAGGTAGACTCGAGTTTAACCTCAAAGCACAGGTTAACCCTGGGGTCAACACAAACCAACCTAAAGAAACCTCCCAACCTACTGGGGGTCTTGAGGGGGAGAAGATATATCTCACTAAGTGCAAGGGTTAACACACATAGGCTCACATGTCATTGTAGTAAACATCCCGCCGTCACATACACTTTTGTCTAGCACACTATCAAAGGCACTAAACCCATTGTAAGATTTTTAGACAATAATTTCATTGTGAGGGAGAGAATTTATCCCCATGCTAATTCCCAACATCATAAGGGCACCAACATGTGTAAAGATTGCGGGAGAGATGGAGGAGACTCACTTGCAGCTTCTTCAAAACACACACAAGAGAGAGAGGACACAAGATGTGCAGGCTGAAGCTTATCTTCACTTACTTAAAGATAGTACACAACAAAAATACAATAGGAGAGGGGTATAGGGCACTCGGACAGGGAGAGAAATTGTAGAACCTAATGTCTCCCTAGAATACGTGGTTAATATGTGAACCTAAAACAAAACATATGTGGTAGTCTAACTACACCACAAGTACAACCAACAAAGGTGATGACATAAATGATAGTCACCTTGGAGATACATCGAGGGTTGAGCTTGATATTTCAACACTCCCACCCAATCTCAAATCCATCTCGAGTACACCAACAAAACTGCTAAATCTACAAAACTTCTATGTACCCAATTCCGTCATCAAAATATCATCCACGTGCTCCTCAGTGCTCACATACACACTTAGATCAATGTCATTTGCTAGAACCTTCTCCCTACAAAGTGATAATGAACCTCAATGTGCTTTGTCCTAGCATGATAAACTAGGTTATTAGCAAGCATAATGCTCCTAATGTTGTCACAATAAATGACAATTGCTCCATGTACTGACTGCCCACCATATCTGCAAGAAGCTTTTGTAACCAAGCTACCTCGTGACATGCAACCATAGATGCACCCCTATACTCAGCCTCTCTGCTCGACAAGGCAATTGTTTTTTGCTTCTTGCTGCTCCAACTTACTGCAACACTCCCAAGGGAAAACGTAAAACCGCTAGTAGGTCTCCTGTCTGAGACACTACCATCACAGCTAGCAACTGTGTACCCATGTACCTATAACTAACACCCAGCTTCATAAAATAGTCCATAATGCAATGTGGACTTCACATACTGCAGTATGCATCTAGCTGCATCCAAATGTGGCTTCCTTGGTGCCTACATAAACCGGCTTACCAACCCCACAACATAGCTCAAATCTGGTCTAGTGATAGTCATGTAAATCAAGCTATCTACTATGCACTTGTACATAGTAATATCCTCAAGAAGCTCACATGCCTCTACACTAAGATTCACATTCTGCTCCAATGGAATAGAAATAGCTTACATCCTGTCATCCCATATTTGGACAGGATGTCCAAGACATATTGCCTTTGCAATAGCCATATCCCACTAGGGGATCTAATAACCTCAATGCCCAAGAAGTAATGCAGCTCTCCCAAATCCTTCATCTCAAATTTTTGCTCAAAAGTAGCTTCACTTCACTGATGTCTACATCACTATCACCTATAATAATCAATTAATCAACATAGATGACTACAAGCACAATCCCCATGTTTTTCCTGTTCACATAAAGTGAAAAATCTTGTCCGACCATGCCATGGACACCTGATATAGGCCATACAAGGCTTTGCACAACTTGCATACAAAATTTGGATGTGCATCATCCTCATAGCCTTGTGGTTGCACCATATACACCTCTTCTTGAAAATCACCATGCAAGAAAGCATTCTTCACATCCATCTGATGTAAAGACCATCCTTTTGCAGAAACCATAGCAATTACTTCTCACACAGTTTCCATCATTGTAACCAGGCTAAAGGTTTCCTCATAATCAATTCCATATGTTTGTGCAAAACCCTTAGCAACCAATCATTCCTTGTACCTACTCACAGGTACATCAACATTGTGCTTTACTTTGTAAAGCCACTTGTAGCCAATAGCCTTCTTATCATGAAGCAAAGGCATCAAATCCCAAGTGTGGTTTGCATCCATGGTAGCCACCTCTTCATCCATCGCTACTTCCCAATGTTTATGGCCTACTACATCCTCAAAGCATGTGGGCTCTTGTTCCTATAGAACCTTGACCCTATAGGCATAGTGTTGTGATGTATACCCATCATGTCCTAGCCTGTCAATAATATTTGTTTTGAAAGCAAGAGGAACAAAACCATTCTACTATGGTATTCAAAAATTTGGAATTTTGTTTGGTCCAATTCTTAAATTCGACTTAACTCGAGTCCAAAACTTCTGAATGTAGTGTTATACATAAACAAGTACCATGATGCAAAAGAGGATCGACTAGAATATGAAAGCAAATAATAGAATCTCTACTTACTTTCACATAAGTCTTTGCTTAGTCTCAATCTTTTGTCTTGCATCTAACTGAATGGTTGCTGTGATTTAGGCATCCGATACTTTCTCACCTCCCGAGTTCCTTACAGTCTTTTCCAATGAATCATCACTTATATTATATAGATCCTCAAAGCAAAATTTTTTGTGTCTATTTATGTGTCTATTTATGTCGGGAGAAAAATGTTGGAGAGCCTTTGCATACTATTGTGTCAAAAGTAATCCAAATCATCTATACCAATAATCTTTCTAGAGAGCTCTTTTTGGAGAGCATATATGTGTCTATTAAATAAAGAATACGATATACTGCCTTTATTGCACAAAACATTAGAGCCAAACCATTTCTATCTCATTGTGTCAAACCAACAAATGAAGACTACTAAATGTTCCAAAGATTATTGTTGTGGCTGTTTCATTGTACCATGATGTAGTATCACAAAGAAGCATTGTATTCCTTGTAATGTGCCATTATGTTTTAATGAAATTAATATTTGATGTCTCATTGTTCGATGATGTATTCTATTCTCTCGGGATTCCTCTTCCATCTCTCTTGTTACAAGCACTATTGAAGTGGTTTAGGATTATGGTACCTTGGCGACTTCGTATCTTCTATGTGAGTCCATCTAGAAAGGTTTGGAGGTCTCATGCCTCTTTGTTTTTTGTATTTTTTATCTCCTTTGTGACCTATCTCTTTGCATGACTTCTCTTGAGGTGATGAGTTTGTTGTTGTAGAGATTATTGTTGCAGCACCTCCACAAACTTATATCTTTAATAGCACATTTTATCAGGTTTGAAGCTCTTCACATCACTTTTATTTCTTTTGTTTACATCTTCTTCGAGTAAGATAAGTCATGCCACTTTTCTTTATGTATTTTTCATCTCTTCTATGACCTATTTCTAAGATGAGATCAAGAAATATTGTTCAAACAACTTCAAAATACATATTCTAGAGATAGTGGAGTCCTCATAATCTCAAATTTTGGAGGTAGCGAAGTCTTGTCAATGGGCTGGGATATATGTATAATAGTAGTGAACTCAACAGGTTGGGGTATATCATATGTAGCGTCTTTGTTCAGAGCAACTTGTCATTGAAATTTGTATTGATTCTATTGTGAAGGCATACCTCACAAATCTTGTATCAATTTCCTAATAAATAAAAAGTTGCTTCTTTATAAATTCCAAAATTGGTTCTATTTAGTGATATTATAATAATTAAACTTAAGTATGTTTTGGGTTTGGTTTTTGAAAGAACAATTTCAGCCTTGCAACGAAATATGTTTTAAGTTAGTGTACAATAATGTTTATTTTATAACTAAATTTGAAATATGCAAGACACACAAAATATATTGTCATGCTAAATACTTCAGCAATCAAGGTGATTAAGTGATGAAAAGGAAGTTATGCAAAGCCACTGATTGCAAAGGAGGTTAGTAGTTCAAAAGCAAGCGGTTAGGAAAGTTGGTAAAATCTAGAGTTAATTACACACCCTGATTTCGCCAAGGTCAAAATTGGTGCCCTCTTGTACACATCTATTTTAGACAGCATAGGAAAGGAGGCGGGTTCGCTAGATTCAATAGTGGAGTTGTATGTTACCATTGTCCCTTATTGTTGAGTAACTTCAATACAAGAGACAGTTTCTACCTTTATTTTGTATCGCTTCTTTCCTGTGTGATTAAGAGGGTTCATCAAGAGAGAGAGAGAGAGAGAGAGAGAGAGAGAGAGGGTTTGGGTAAAGTCGAGGTGGCTTTCCCTCACTGTGTATCTACCTCCTTCTCCTCATCCCTACTATCTTCTTTATTTAGCACACCCCGATTCTCTACGTGTTTCTGTTAACTAAGTTGGCGTATGGTTGCACCGAGTAGTACTTATCCAAGCACTTATAATAAGCCTACATCGAATACCTGTATAATGCCCATCGCTTGGGACTGGCGTAACCGGACCATCAACATCTGATCTTTCATGATGTACAATTGTGAGTGATGGTTGGTCAAATGTGCAACGTCGGCCTCTTATAAACATAATGCTTGTTTCACCTCATGGAGAATGTTTCTTACAAATAGCTGATAGCTCTAGTCAAATAAAGACGGGTGGGTACATCGCATAAGTCATCGTTTTGGCTATCAATAGTGTGGGAGCAACACATGTAATACAGGTGGTGATGGATAATGCAAAAAATTGCAGAGCTGCTGAAAGTATAATTCAAAGGAGTTATCCGCACATATATGCCACTGTTTGTAATACTCACAGTTTGAATTTAGTTCTACAGGATTGGTACAAGAGTGAAGACATGCAATGGTTCAGAGAACCTATTGATAAGTCTTGTAGGATAGATAAATTCATACTTAATAGACAACGAGTTCTTCACATCTTTTGTCAACGCTACCAGTTGGAACAAGATTTTGTATGCACTTTTATGTTCTTGAGGCTTTGTTGAAAAACAAAGATGCTATTAAGGAGACATCCTCATGCACTCTCTATAGAAGGTGGGAAGAGGTACAAAAAGAAAGTGTTTGGAATAAGAGTGCTCAGTGGAAAATAATAGTTGACATGGACTTGCTCTGGAAGAATGTCGGAGATGCATACCATATAATGATGCCTGTGATGTATGCTATCAAAGCGCTTAACACGAAAATGCCTTGAATGGAAAAGGTATGGATGACTTGGTGGGGTGTACAACAGAGCCTGCAAGAGCCAGAAGAGTTGAAAGACTCAGTTGTGACCACATTGAGAGTACCATACACTAGGAGAAAACGTCATTTGTTGTTGAAATATTTTCACTGAAGGTGGGTATCTGCACATAATCTGTTGCACAACGTAGGGTATCTTTTGGATCCTGAGTATTGGAATTGGCATCCTAAGACCGAGCATACCCAAATAGGGATGAAGCTACTCAGTGCATTTCAAAGTTCACAAAATATCAATCGAAAGAGGGCAGATTTAGTGATGCCTTTGTACAAAAGTTGGCTAAACAAATGCCGGTGTGGAAGTGGTGGATGTTGAATGGTACGAGCTGCAAACTATTCAAGCCTTTGGAAATGCATGTACTTGCTCAATGCTCTTCAAACTCTAGTTCAGAGAGAAACTGGAGTACATATAAGTACGTGCATAGCACTATTCACAATTGATTGTTGGCTAATCGAGCTAAGAAATTGGTGTATATGTATTGCAATAATTGCATCTCGTGACATGTTGAGTCTAATAATTATGAAGAACAAGCACCACAATGGACCTATGATTGTCACGTTGAAGACCAATTGGATGATGATGTGGAGGTATGAAGAGAAGTTGTTACAGAGCAACAGATCGATGACAATTTAGAATTGGAAGTTAATGAAAGGGATTCTTTGGTAAATGTTATAGATGAAATATTCAACAGTGAAGAGGAATAGAAGTTATAAACTTACTCTCAAGTAAACATCAATATTTAGAAAACATTGTTGCACAAACCTTATCTTTTTTCAAATTTTGTGAAAAATGTAGACGCACATTTACTCATAAAGGATATGATAGCTCTTTATATTTACATTTGCTTTGTCAATGAGTATTTACATTTGCCTCGTCAATGTTATAATATTGTTAGCTGGCATATCATAAAAAGTGTTACAATTCATTAAAAAAATTTCAAATGTCATGGAGCAGGCTCATTGTGACTTCCTTCCTCAAAATTCTCAAAAAGATTGCGAATAAAACTACCAGTACTTGCTGCAGCTCCTGTTAACATATCATAATACCTCTACAAGCTGAATACTTTGTATAGTGTATGAGGCAATGGAATTACACAAATGGGACAAGAAACCCTTCTTTTCAAATGATTTATCAAGCTTTTGAGATGATAGTATGCCCTCATGGTAGGCTGTAATGCCCCAACCAACTATTAAAAAACTAGGTTGCAAACAAGACACTATGACAAATTTGAACTGCCTTCGACAAGTACAAGTTCAATGTTATTCAAGTGCTTCACACTGATAGAGTTCTCATGTTACTTTAATGAGTCACTAAGTTTCTTCACCAATTATTGGAGTTTTCTAATCTCCATTCGTTCCATGCCATCATTTGCTGCATCGGCGTGTATTGCATGTGGTGGCATTTTGGGTTTGCATGAAGTCATGCCACCTCTTTGCCTCTGTATCTTGTTGGCTCAATCTCTCTAGAAGGGAGTTTGAGTGAACCTTTAGCTCCAAGGCAGCTCCTTTAAGCACTAGATTCAACTCTTCCCAAGTGAACATGACTATCTCTCTTCTAATATCATGAACAGTAGTGATGACCTCCTTAGAAGAGAAGTCCATGTTCAGACTCCGAACAAATTGCATGTATAGCATTTTGGCAAAGATTAAAGGATAGTTAGAGTGATGTAGGTGGTGTCCTAACACCTCGAGGTATATCCTCTCGGCATTTGCCTCGATGTCTTCCTAGAGTCACTTGTCCACCTTCCATCGCCCCTTTCATGCCTCGCTTATGGCCACCGGCCATACTATATGCATGTTGTCAGTAGAAATCTATTTATTTACCTTCTTCCACTAAAGGGATGCTTTTGGCCCACTTGCTAGTCCCAGATGCAACCCGATTGGACCCTTCAGCATCCATTCCCAAAGCTAAGACATGCATACATCCGAATGACTTTCTAGCTCTCTCCTTTGCTAGTTCCTCCTACTCTTGTTCCTCTCTTGTCAATGCTCACTTTCCCCTGTCAAAAGTTGCGCTCTTGCTCTTCTTGTTCAGCCATGCGGATGTGTGTGGTGAACTGTTAAATTGCCCCAAAAATTTGAATAAACATTAAGCTTGAATCACAAGTAAAAAGTTTAAACTTCAAATTCAAAATAAAAGTAAACCACATCATGACAGTGTTCATGACGTAAGGTTATAATAACAATTTTTCTTACTCGCTAATATGGTCGAATATTGTCGTTAGTTATCGTGCTTGAGAAATTAGCATGATTGCCAAAAAGATCCCAGCTATCGTGCTTCTAAATTATCATGCTTGCCAAAAAGACCCCAGTTATCGTGCTTGGACAAATGATCTAAATTATGTGCTTCGAAATTATAGTGCTTGTAAAGATGACCCTTGCCCCTAAATAGGACCTTTCAAGGGTCATTTTTATGTATGTTTGCAAAAACAAATTCATAGAAACAACACATTAAATTTCAGACATAGGATTACAGCAATTAGCTTTTCAACATGACAAAAAAGTGTAAAATTCAAGTTTTAAACACAACTTTAAAAAATTATGAAAAGACTTGAGAAGAAGTGTAAATATTACAGATGAAAAACAATTGAATAATGAATGTATATACAATGTCACATGTTGATGCTAATTGCATTGTTTCACCAAGTTTTCCACTTTGGAATAACAATAACCATTTCAAATAACATCATATTAAAAAAATTATTCCCTTGTTCACAACCTCGGACCCATCTCCGCAGATGGACGCATGACTGACTATCAGTGTCATGCTCACACCATTCTTGCTTTAGATTAATAGACATGCATTCTTTCCAAAACGTGATGATTTGAGTGATGAGCCATCCGAGAGCATATACATCCGAGCCTTTAGAATATTCACTTAAGCATGTAGGATCTAGAATCTCCGGGGCCAACCACTCTTTCAACCACTTACTCCCTCGAACTGCCTGAGTCTTCCTCATCATGTACTCTATCGATGTCATGCCGGGAACTCTGCTCACAAAATTGGTAGCTGGCTTGGACTCACCGGCCTTCAACATAAGGCCCCAATCAATAATAAATCCAAAACAATATTATGTGCATGCAAATAAAAGTGCATGACTCCCACACTATGTGCAACGGCCATAAAATCTACAAGTGCACATAGACTCGAGGTCAGATGTGTAAACAATCCTTGCATCCTTGCCATCTCCTTGGTTGCAAGCACCAGATCTTTCCTTTGTCTCTTGAATCATTCCTCGTTGCCTTAGTTTAAGTTCATGATGCCTAAATGAACCCTTCAAAAAAGGTCGTTGCATCATAAACTGGCCTAAGGTACACCATTAAAGAAAGGAAATATGGTGTCACCCATGGTGCTGCTCCTGCATTTGCTATGCAATGCACGAGACAAGGGTGGCCTTTTTGCATTCCTTGCTCGATGTCGAAGGCTTCAAACTGTTTCCCTATTGATCGTGCAGTGTACTTCTTTGCATAATATGTCACATGTTTTGGAAAGAATGAACTCCAACAAACTTGACCTTGTGACAAGCACCGTATGATCCCTTCCCAACCTTTTCTTGCCACAGCATAGCATCGTACGAAACGGCGATCACCACCAAGCACTCATGGTTTCATGATGTGTGTTCTATATGAGAAATCCCCCCTACATCTCATGTCACCCTTGTAGCACTCTTTTCTACATCAGCACCTCTAGTGCCTTCAACTAGTTCCTTTCTCTGATGCTTACTTAATGTGAGTTGCGTATCTACATCCTTTTCCCTCTTCCTCCTTTGCTTCTCCTCTATCCACTGTGCATCCCAATGTGTTATTCTTTCACTATCTTCTTGTGACACAAGCATTCCATTGTCACTGACACACTTGTCGATATTCCTAATCATGCTCAAGCACGTGTTTAACGACTTCTATGCACCACAGAGCTGGCTCAGTAAGGTGTGTATTTCCCTTTACTTGCAGCCATCTTTTAGTTGCACTCAATATTGCTCGAACAAAGTCATCGAGAGTCATAGCATTACATATCGTGCCCTCAATAGCAACTAGAAACATGTGCATGATCTCATTCACTAACTCTCTCCTAAGAGCATTCTCACATCTTTTCTCTCCTTTTTATCATAATTTCGAGCAAACATTCTACATAGCAAAGCAACTCGCAATCAGACAAGACACATACTATGAAATGAAAACCTGTAGTAGTCATTTTGCATACATCAACTCACAATCAAAGAACACACATAACCCTAATCCCATCTCCACAGAGTTGGACATGCATCCTTTTTCATGTGAATATACACGAGAATGAATATGCAATGCAATGAGAGATGACACGAATGATGAGTGAATGGCAAAGTGTCAAGCTCTCGCATAGTGATGATGAAATGAAATTATGTGGCATCCTTTTTCATATTAAAGCACACAAATAATGACTTGCAAATTCCTAGTGATTCAAAAATTGAAATATGCATGAGAAAGAATATGCAATGCAATGAGAGATGACACGAATGCCGAGTGAACAACAAAGAGCCGAGCTCTCTCATAGTGATGAAACAAAATTACATGGGATTTTTTGTATTAAAGCACATAAAGAATGACATGCACATTCATGGAAAACAAGAGCATATGCACGAGAACGACTATGCAATGAAAGGAAAGACGACATGAATGTCGAGTGAATGACAAAGTGATGAGCTTTCGCATAGTGATGATCAAACATGTAATGACACACACGGTCGAACAAACGACCAAGTGCCAAAACCTAACTTTGTTTTAAACACCAGACTTTTGTCTTTCCCCATCGGGGCCCACTGAGATATCCAAGTATCCTGGTGGGCCCCAACTGGCCCCGTCGGGAAATTACGAGTGCCCAATGGGCCCCGATGAGAAAAGCCAGAATCCCGACAGGCTTTTGCAGGTGAACAAGTCAGTGGTCACTGGTGTGGTAATACTATTTTAATCACGTGATTATGATAAATTGTGAATACTGGTGTAAATACTGTGAAAAAAACATGTGATTACGTAATTACCTAAACCAAGGTCTTGTCATCATCTCAGACGTATCTTTGTGTTCAAAATCTTTATGCACATCATATTCGGACATTTGAAGACATGCATGATACACATTTTTGGCCTCCACATCACATTTTTTCCCACGTTTCTCAAAGACTAGATAATTTCATGCAAGCAGCCCTTACCTCCTCCATTTTGAAATTCCCTTGATCCATGGATGGAACACCAATAGGAAGGGGGGCATGTAACACTACTTGTATACTACTTTCTCACTACATTATTTTTGTACATTATTTTAGTTGTAAATAGCTAGATTTTAGCTAAAAGAAGAAGCCTCACCAAGGCAGGCTCGACAAAAGAGAAAAACAAGTGAGTAAGAGAGTTGTAGGATGAGTTAGGGTTATCCCTCCCTTAAAAAGGTGAGTTGTATATAAGGGAAGACCTTTGACTTAATCTTCATTGTTGGTTTTGCATCAAGGAATACAAGTTCAAGCTTTCTTCCTCCCATTTTCTTTGGACTTGTATCTTCATTTGTATGCTCGTTGTGATTGCCAAGACTATGTCCCCTTCCCCATTCACCATGATCATGATCTCCTCTCCCTCTCCCCCTTCTTCCTCCTCATTCTTTTCTTGTGGAATTGCATCGGCGACAATCCGAGGACCGCAAGAGTGACACTTGTGGCCGTCCCACACTACATTATTCTCCACAAGAGTAGCTTGGAGGTGAGCTCTCCATCGGTGCATCCATATGATCCCCACATATATATGTCAATCCAACAAACATGATCATGGTCAAAGTACAAGAAACTAGCCTCCAAGAACCCCAACGTGAAGTACAATTTCCTGCGCTTTCATTTTCATCCCCAAACAATCACATCCCCAGCTTGGTCCACCAAATGATCCTCGTCAATGAGAAATATGTTGCAACTAAAAATCTCCTCAATGTTTGTAATAGGTGTGGGCCACTGGGCATTATATGAGAGATTGTACCAAATGTACACATATATTAGGATGCAACAAGATTCAAAGAGCAACCATGTTGAAGAGACAGTGTATCCAATTACACAAGATGGTAAAGTGCTACTGGGTATGTAAGATGGCAAAATGAAGTTCTTGGCAGATGTACTTCATGTTTCAAATATCACCAAGAACCTGGTTTCAGTTGGCCAAATGGTTGAGCAAGGCCTGCAAGTTAGATTTAATCCCAATGGATGCTTTGTGAGGACTTGAAAAATCAGTGCCGCTTGGTGGCAAAGGAAACAGAAATGACAGGATGTTTACCTTGGATGTAGATATGCCTGTGGTAGAGGCGTCATTGCAGAGATTGAGATATGGCACAAGCGCATTGGGCACATGAATATACAAAGGCTGAAATCTATGCAAATGAAAAACATTATTGCAGGTTTGCCTAAATTCAGCGTTGATGGAATGCAAAAGGCATGTGAAGCATGCCAAATGGGCAAGTAGGCCAGACATACATTGCCCAAAATGCTGAGGTGAGCAAAAGAGCTTTGGAAGTGATCCACTCATATGTGTGGACAAGCAAAGCCGCTTCTATTGGTGGATGCCACTACTATGTGAGCTTTATTGATGATCACAATAGGAAAATGTGGGTTTACTTTATGAAGCACAAAAGTGAAGTGTTCAGCCACTTCAAGGCTTTTAAGGCCATGGTTGAAAAAGAGAAAGGATAATCTTTGGTCAGGCTCCTTGAGCCGAGGGATCTGTTTTGAGCATGTTTTCGGGTAGTGTGCTAGCTGGAAATTGTGTTTGTGGGCTGATTCTTAGCACACATTGGCAGAGTGATTGTCAAGTAAGACTATAGGCCTATCCTATGCACTTGGTCCTTATAGTTCCGTTCTTTGTGTTGGAAGTTCACAGAGTGTGGGCTCGCGTGTGATAGTAGGGTGGATGCAAGTCAGATTGCGTGAGAGGATTTGGTAGTCATAACTCTGAGTCGGTAGTCAATATGGTGTGAAAGGATTGGATGCCTTGCTGTTTATTTGGTCTTGTGTATGGGCTAACATAGTGTGTGTGGCTGCACCAAGAGAGTTCATAGGGAATAGTGCCCCTAGAACTAGTGACATATGGGAGTCAAGTGTGACATGTGCACCTAATTCTCTGGGATGGATTCTTTATGGAGCATGGTCATCTTTGAGGTCATGAAGATGTACATTCGTGACCAAAGATGAATTTCTATAGAGAGTTGGCATTCTATGTCAGTTGGTAAAGTTTCCCATGATGGAAGGAGGAGTGTACTGGCAGGATACACTCAAGTGTTGCAACTTTACCTACAGGTAGTGGAGCTAACTTCAATTAGGGCTCTTCAGGCTCAACAGATCAATGGTTGTTTGGAGCATTGCCTGATGCTCAACAGGGAGGTAGCAGCTCCACTCCCTTTGGACAAATGAGCTAGAGTATCTAGATGGTTGCTTGGTGAAACCATATGTCTCACCCAAGGTATTGGTTGCTGATGTTACTTCTACCATAGGACCTCTATGATTGGTGTACTAGTCACTATGGTTTATGCATTGTTGTGTGGATTTGGTATCATATGCTCTACAAATCACATGTGCATTGTTGTTTAGTTGATTGTCTGTAACTGTGTTTTGGAGTTTGCTAACACTCGTACTGAATTGGTTGGTCATTTGGTCAGTGCAATCTAGTACTGATAGCTTCGCTGGCATAATGATAACAATAGAAAACAAGGGCTATAAGCTGGGGTGGATACTGAGGGCATAGTGAGTGTGATGATGAAGGATTATGCGGGCTGTCATTATATAGCCCTTGTAGTGAGATCGGTTGATGCCTGACCTAGCCGACCTTTAGATGGTCGGTCACCTTAGCTAGTCACCTTAGGATTGTGTCGATTATCTAGCATAATTACAAGATCTATAGGTACATTCTGCTACCTTTTCAAGGAAGGCTTTGGGTCACTAGTCAATGCCAAGATTTCAGGGACATGTGGATCTCATGGGTATCCTCCTTGTATTCTCATTCAGCTAGCAGAATGGTGGTTTGTTGGAGAAAAGGTCCAGCTTTTCCATTATCGAGATCAGTACACCAGGACTGTCCTCTTGCACCATATCTTTTTCTCTTTGCAAAACCCTAAACTAGTTTGTAGGCGATGACGGCAAAGTGATCCAAGACATCATGGAATCGCTGCTGCGCGTGAGCAGTAGGGATGGTATTGACTAATAATAATCGGGGACGGCTGCAAGAGTAGGGGAGGAGAGGGTCGGATTGGATAGTGAAAGGGTAGAGGGCAACTTCTTGGTGCTCATTGAGATCGAACAAGTCGGGGGCATCATCCATCTTTGCTTCCTTTCATATCAAAAACTTGTAAGTGGTGGAATGGGAGGGATATGGCACGCATCTGTAGTACTAGGTCAATGCTAAAGTGGTCTTCATCTAGAGGTCTCAGTAGGTTGACATGTGCTGCCAATTTGTCCTTGTGGCATTCTTTCCTTGGTGATTGAGGCTGTTTTTCTTCTTGGGTCACATCCGACCTTGATGTGGAGGATGGAGGGGGTCATTTTTTCCTCCTTGAACATTCTATAGAGCTATGTTAGCTGCTTCAAAATTCGACCTTCATGTGGAGGATGGAGGGGGTCATTTTTTCCTCCTTGAACATTCTGTAGAGCTATGTTAGCTGCTTCAAAATCCACCTTGCTCTCATCAGATGCGGGCAGAGGGTCATGATGGTCAAAGACTCCTCCATTGTCTTCTGCACCTCCCTCTCTAGTTTGTCGGAGCAGGGTGTTTGGAGGTTCCACATTTCTTCCTCTTGGATGTAGGCCATCATCTGCATATTACGATCTGCATCTTCTCTTTTGGTTGTAAGAAACACCAATCCCAGGTTTGTTTGTCTGTATAGCTCAAAGGAAGCCCTAACTACATCTTGGCCGATGTGTTGTTTTTGAGGCGTTTGTTAATTATTGGCTATTGGGATTCAATAGACTACAGATTTGAGGGTGATTGTGTTTGGCATGGTTTGTGTATGTGTGTGGGGTTTATGATATGGAATGGATGGTGCTAATGGTTCCTGTATTTCTGCCCCCAGGGCTACTAACAACATGGCTTCAAAAAGGGGAGGAAAAGAACCTCATGGAAAGAAGATAGTAGAGAGCAAGCTTGTGGCTGATCTGGCACTCAATGCAACATAGACCACACCTCCATAGGTTATCCGATGCACTCCCTGGTTGAGACTAGATAAGCAAGGTCTTGAGATAGATGCAACAGAGACAACACCTCCAAATGTTATCCGATGTAGTCCCCAGTTGAGAGAAAAGAAGGATCTATGGATAGACTTAAATGCCACCCCTATTGTAGTGGAGACACCCCACCTACAAACTTCGAAAACCATCAATCCACAGCCTACCCCTAGGCTTGCTAACAACATGGCTTTGAGAAGGGGAGCAAACGAGCCTCGTGGGAAGAAGATAGTTGGGATCAAGCATGGGGTTGAGCCGGCACTCAATGCAATAGAGATCATACCTCCAAAAGTTATCTGATGCAGTCCCCGACCGAGAGATAAGCATGGTCTTGGGATAGACTTAAATGCCATCCCTGTTGGAGTAGAGACAGCCCAACTACACACCCCAACATCTATCAATCAAGGCCTAAGAAGAAGCAATTGACTGCATTTGATGGGCAAGAGGAGGACGATGGGAAGCATGGCAAGCAAGTGGATTGTTAAAGGGGTATTTTCTAGAAGTTATGTTTTAGTTGGTGTCTTTTAGTTAATTTTAAACTTTAGTCTCTATTGAGTAGTGTTAAGTAGTTGGGAGTTCTTGGTCTATGGAAACCGAATTTCAGTTGGTGAAATATCAAGATTAATATTGGAAGTTGCACTTCTGGTCTTCTTGTGTCTTTTGCAATTCAGGCAACTGCACTCTATATGCAACAAGTTCCTGCACGTTTTGGTGCTTGTAATGGTGATGTATGACTGTTTTTTGTTTAGAGTTTGAGGAATAATGGCCTTAAACACTTTGGCAATCTTGCTAAGTGTGGAATTTCCCTAGATATCTATTGGTGCTAAGAAGTATGATGCCTTGCTAGTGAGGAACCTCTATGAGGCACGACTTTTAGAGGAATTCTTCCCACTATTGCCTGGTGACCTTAAATTAAGGATTGCATCCTCGGTGAAGTGGTTTCAATTATGGTGGTTGGCTAGGTTCATATACTAGACCCGGAGAGGTTCTATGAGCTTTGGGGTAGCCAGTGGATCTTATGCCCTGCACGTGTATTGTCAAAAGCAAATGATTTCTTATTTGTACATCTTTGAGCACGTGCGCAATGCATGAGTGATTCCAATGACAGTTCAAATCTTCCTCAATATTCTTATGGAGAAAGGTTTTAGAGAAGGAGATGGGAAAGTCTTCTTTAAGCTCAAGAAGCAAGGGCAATGAGAGCACTGGAGGGAGACATACCTGAAGTTGAGGCAATGCCTAGGGTGTCTTCAGAACCTCAGGAACAACAAAATGTTTAATTATTCCATAACGAGGGGTTAGAGACTCTAGAGCAGGGAGAGATTTCTTCGATCCAAGTTTTCTAGTCCCCATATGTTTGTATATTTCAGTATCATAAAGCCAATCAGGACTTGTTTGTCTGTATGTGTGGGTCTCACCAGAAAGAGCTTTTAGAAGCTTTCTAGGCAAATAAGAAGCAACATGTAGCTATATGTGATAAGTAGTACATAGCTATATGTGTGTCTATGCATGTGCACACATAAGAGGTGTGTGTGTGATACCATAAAGAAAGGAGGGCATGGAATTGGAGTTGCCACCCTGACCATTAGGTTTGTCATCTATACTTCGAGCTAAGTTTGAAGCTATAGCAAATGGATTTTTATGCTTTCTCACACTTTTAGCTAGCCATATTCGGCCATATTGGTTGGATCCATGCACGGGGCAATGCTATATTGTAAAAGGTGCAAGAGACTTGACAGTTGTATGGGGAGATGACGAGCGTTATTGGCGTTGGCTCCCAAAACTTGATTCTTGGTTTGTCTCATAGATAGAAGACACTATAATATTACTTAAACTGACTCTTTCATCTTATTAATGCTAGGCATTTTTCTTTTATCAGGTTTCTTGAAAGTGCCCACTTGCATCATGTATGCTAGTTTGAAGTACGTGGGGACCTTGACAACATGTTTATGCCAGGGGGCTATATAGTATCATTTCGGATGATGTTTGTGGACCTTAGATCTGGTTGGGTCAGAGCACCTATGAATCTCTCTCTCTCAACATCGGATGGTCAATGTAAAGAGTCTCAATGTTTGTTCATTGGAGATCAAGCTTCGCTTGTAAGCTCGAGTACTATGGCCCCACCTGAGATCATGTGGAACTTGGATGGAGCTTGATGTTGGTGAGTTTCATGTGGAGAGGGAGATGCGACTAAAGGTGAACTTTAGCATGATGGAGATTGTTGGTGGATGGTGGAAAAAGGGGGTTATTGTGGATGGTGTTAAGATTCAGCCCAGTAGAGCCATTACAAAATTTATGGCATAACCTGGTCAACACAATCCATATGGGCTGAGAAGGTGATGCTGCATGAATGGAATTTCATTTACTCATGTAGGTATCATTATCATAAATCTTATAAAGTCTCACGTGAATGTTGAGGATACCTTTTAGACAAGGGGTGTGAGAACCATGTTCTGTACTATCCTAACATGAATAATGTAAGCTTAACTTGTTCATTACTGAGCTTGATGTTTGTAATGGTAATCTCAACAAGGAAATGTGTAAAATTGATCCCAACTATTGGGTATGTATATTGTGCAATCCTAAGAGCAGTGCACAATCTCATGGTGAGTGTTTTGGGGGTGGGGAGTGGGTTGAGCGAGCCTTGGTGGGTGAGTGCGAAGTTGGGGTAATTGGATTATTGTGCCAATCATATGTTGAAGGATATATCTTGCTATGGAATAGTTGTGCATACTTGCAAATGCGTGAGCAATTGTATTTAAATGTGTACCTGAGGAACTCAATGGATTGAAAACTTAGTGAAAGCAATGTAGTCCTTTATATGATAGTGAGGTTAAGAGTCTACATTTAACGTGTTGGTTGAACAACAATATCTATTATGAGTATTTTATCCTATGTCCTGACATGTCAAGGGCATGATCTTTGCTTATACTAGGCTAATATTGGCCAGACCTTGTATGCAGACAACAACCGCTTCACCCTACCTCAATGACTCTTTGTATTCCACTTACAAGAACTGAAATACTTTAATGTCCTTGAAGTAACAAAAACTTAGGTTTAGGAATATTAGCCACTGTCAAAAGTATGGAAACTTGATAGTTTTTACATTGTATTTTATGTGCACATGCACACATTGTAGAGGCTAGTTCCTATGAACCAAATGTTAGGAAGAGCAATTAAGTTTCCACAATTCTAGCTTAGACCGTGTGAGTGCATTAACTTTGGCCATGGAGTCGTGATGAATCTTGAAGATGGTGATCCAGTGAGAGCTTTTGGGTACCTAGAGTCTTTATAAACCCCCAATGATGGAGTTGAGAGATATATAGTTACATAAGTAGATTTTGCAGAGGAATAGGTCATCTCCTTGTTATTTTGTAAACGAAGGAGGTAATATATAGAAAGTCTTGGATTATAGCACCACAAGTAGAAAGGATAGGTCATGGTTGTGCCATTTTGAGCAAAGCTGATTGATGGAACCACTAATTTAGTGTTGCTTTTTCAATGCATCCATGTGTTAGGACACTTTTATGTTCATGCTCAAATATAACTATTGGCATTCACAAAAAAGTCATTGTTTTATTGTTGGTGTATAATTCATGTATAATTCATCAATTCTAATTGAACAAGTTTCTCTACTGGTTTGTAATCCTCGTAGGGTGCTTTTGCAATGAGCTACTTTTGGCGAGGGGATTATCCCCTTCACTCATCATGGTTGTCCTTGGGATATCCGAAATGCCTCAGAAATCCACTACATAGGTTGTAGAATACCGAAATTTTGGATAGATGATGTTAGATGCTTCAACCAAGTCATGTGATAGAAATCTATTATTAATTTCTTGAACCAAAAAACTAGTGAGAGCATTACATTTCCTTTTTACATGCTCAATAGTCTCACAAACACATCATTATCTTTTTGTATAAAAGACTTTTTGGGATGTCGGAAGGAGACGAAGCCACTTGGCACAAGCTTATTAGTGTCATAAAGATAAAAAAAGATGGTTGAAAAGTTGGTTAAGGTTTAAAAATAGGTGGAGTCACTCATGCAACAATTCTTGTATGCGAGGAGAAAGCGACAAGTCGCAACAACTAGGGTAAAGGGGCCAGTTATAAGGCACCTTAAAACATGGTGAGCGCATTTTCTCCGGAGTGTATTTTTTTGAAATTTGCCTATGTCAGCATCTTCGATCAATGATGATTGTAGCCAAAAAAAAAAAGATCAAGAAATTTTCTCAACCACACACCCACTTTGATAGCAAAAATAGCAAAAAGTTGCTTATGCTCCAATTAATGAGTACTCTTGAACTCGGGATCTCACGATCAAAAGGCTACCATGTTAACCATTAGGCTACGATGGATGTTGACAATTAGCTTCACGAGTGTCTGCTTATTGGTGTTTGATGTCACTGTTTCTGGAGAGCACCTAGTAACTGGCCCTGACCATTGATGGTGCTCTAACAATTGTTCCTACCTAAAAAAGGACAATTCTTATGCTGATCAGCATGTCTAGCCAACTCTCCAAATTTTCTCTCAGGCTTAGTCATGTATGACTCCAATACTTTGGTTTTGCAAATTGAAGATTCATTGCTTGCTTTGGTATGCTTGTAGTTTTTTGAAAGATATTTTAGTTTGATGGTTCTCTCATTTTATTAATATAATATAACTTAATATTTTCGTTTGTTTCTTTTGTTACGAACATTTGATGCAGATAAATGCAATAGGTGCGCGCATGCTTGTGACCATGGAGGAAAAAAAAAGACCATACAAACGTATGGCAAGGGGGTCGTACCATCCTCACCCATTTTTCTATAATTTGTAGGGAATGTGGCATTCTCCCATCTACCAATCTCTCCTTTGGTGTTAAAGAGTCTTGTATGCTTCTCCTCTAGTGTTGGAGGGTGTCATATGCTTCTCCTCCAGTATCAGAGGGTCACAAGTCAGTTATTTGAATAGCATTTTTGTTAACTCATTTAAATCTTGAGTTTGTCCAAATATGTACTAGAGTATGTCATTGTTTTACACAATGTCTAGTAGCCTAGCCGACAAATATGATCATGTGCCCATATGTAGGTATTGCATCACTTTCAATAATAGGGTCTTCTAACTTCAACGATGACACACATGTCCAAGTGAATGACCATGTGCCGATGTAATATGACAATAAGTATGCAATGAAACAATGCACACTATCATGCAAACAATGATGCATTTGACATGCCCGAGGCCAAACAAAAGGGTAGGCTACAAGGACAATATTGCTTATGAGAGACAAGAAAATCTAGATAATCATGTTCAGTACTAGCCAATAAGCTTCATCCAGAATGAAATATGAGTGCTAAAGAAAGTTTGAGATTACCTATTCCTGAATGAAGAAAATAGTGACGTCAAGCATGTGACCTTGTGAGGAAGGAGTTGTCAAAGTCATGGCAATCAATAGCAGCTGCGAGAGGTCCCTTACAAATGCATCGATGATAGCTTCAATTCCCATAGCCTCACTATCAATAGTGCAGCGATTTTAGAACTGCAAGCTCATTAGCTCCAACCTCGTTAGGCTCAACTCCGAAATAACCCAAGCTCGGTGTTCTTCAATTTGTCGTGTGGCCTCCTTGACACTCACAACTGCATCTCTTGATTTTTTGATAGATTCAAAGGCCTTCTTCATCCTTTGCTCTACTAGAGCTCCAAAACATGCATAGCCTCCATGTTTGACATAGCATGTTCATCAGCAAGGTAGGAGCTTTTCTTGGGGCCCATTAGATAGGTCACAAGACCGTTTCTTATGATCTTTTTCTTCCTCTCTCATGCTGATCCTTCCACATCTTCCCTTTGTGAAGATTACATGGTAGATGTAGCAGATCCACATCCAAAACTCGGTCCAAATGAGTAAGACTGCCATAGAAGATGGGAGTGTGTTTGTAGTCTTTATGTGTTCCTTCAAGGTGCCTCCAAGTGAGCCCCTAGATGTCTCTCCATAAAAGCTTGGAAGTCTTCCTTCTACCATTATACAAGCGACTCGTAGTTGTTGGATTTTTAGGATTAGGGTTTCCTAACTTGACCTAATCAAGATGAGCCAAGAGATTACAAGTGTTGAGGTAGCAAGCTCAAGGCTATGGAAAGAGAGCTATGCAGATGATTTTGGGAGTAGCTAGTATGGAAAATCAAGGTTTATCTCATATATATATAGAATGGGATGGATGCTAGGTGTGCATATATGCTTGAAGAGAGCCCGAAGAGAGTGATGTGCACTTGCTAAAATGAGGGTAGGAAAATTTTGAAATTTTCCTTCTTCTCTTTGCTGGTGATACATGTGCATAATGCATGTGTGCAAGGTGTCAAGTGCATGTGAGGTATAAAGTGGAGCCTTATATGAAGGACACTTGTCATGATGAGAGTATTTACATGTAGTAAAGTAAAACCAATTGGGATAAAACCTTTACCTAATTATTAGAGGTAGTGCATATGGTAGTCTAGAGTGGAACTTGGGAGCCGAGGAACTATGTGCAAAGTAATATCGCCACACACCACCTTTTCAGCTAAGGTATTGGGTTTGATATTTCTAAAACCCCCCTCAAACACAACTCCTTTAACTCTGCTAAGTGTGCACTTGACTCACACTGAGTATAGTGTGGAACCACTTGACACATGCTAAGTGTGATATGCATCCACCTAAGACAGGCTGAGTATGGGGGCTCTTACCAGAGGTTGTAATCCTGCTATGGTTAGGACAAGCTGAGTATGGCTACCACAGAGCTCTAGAGGCTGTATTCCTGTTGTGATATGGTGAGAGGTCATTGGCTATTACATGGTGTTATGGAACTCAAGGACTAGAGGCTGTGGTGTGGTGTTGTGCATTGGCTGTTGCAAGAGAGTTATGAGTGTGCAGGATTGCAAGGCATACACAACCAATTACAAAGCACATTTCCTAGAATGCATGCTTAAAGAAAAATTTAAGGGCTTTGGAGAGCCCTTTGAGATGTGGTGCAAGCCTTCTTACTACATCTTCAATCAAATCATCACCACTGGATGTAGAAGCCATTCTCTTGGCCTCATTTCCAAAGCTTGGTGCTGCTTGCTTGCCTTCGTGAGACAACAACATTGATGTATCTCCATCCTTCATCTCAGAGCCCTCGTTGAGGTGTTGGTCATTCTTGATAGTAACTCTTTCCTTGGGAGCAATGCCCTCCTTGATTGGTTCTTCTTCATCACAATGGTTACCCAATGTTGTGAAAACTACCAATACATAGTGACCAGCAGAGACGAGGCTTGTTCTCCACATGTAAACCTCCATTAGAGAAACCCTTTGAGATGTAGGTTCAACGCAACATGATCTTCCTCTACCATGAGGGTTTGATCAAATGATTCACCATTTGAGAGAGATGAGCTCCTCTTGTGTTGCATATGCAAAAAAACAGCAACCTGTAAAATGATAGTTAGCTCCATAGATGAAGTTGGTTCTCCTTATGTATAGATCCAATAGTAAAACCCTTTAGTGAGAATGTCCATCATGTTGAGCTCCTTATGTGGTTGAAAGTACATGGCCAAATTGTGCTGGGGTTGAGAGGCTAATGGAAACCCTAATTTGCAAGATTGAGGAAAAAACCTAAAGTCTAATTGAAATTCCTAATGGCTAGTAGCTTCTAGCTAATGAGGGAAACCCTAATGCTTGTAGAGTAGAGCATAGGCAATTAGAGAAATCTAAACCCTAATAGAGAATAGAAATGCTAAGAGCTTAAGGAGGATGAAATGGCTCTGATACCATGTTGGATGTTTAGGGTTAGGGTTTCCTAACTTGACCTAATCAAGACTTAATTAACACATTGATTAGAGAGAGAGTGCTAGAGAGAGAAGGAGAGCAGACACAAGCTTGAAATAAAACTAAATGATTAATTATTGAGCCAAGAGATTACAAGTGTTGAGGTAGCAAGCTCAAGGCTATGGATATGGCTATGGAAAGAGAGCTATGGAGATGATTTTGGGAGTAGCTAGTATGGAAAATGAAGGTTTATCTCATATATATAGATTGGGATGGATGCTAGGTGTGCATATATGCTTGAAGAGAGTGAGGTGCACTTGCTAAAATGAGGGTAGGCGAAGCATGAAACTTCAACTTGTGGATGGTCACATTGAACGACCAATAGGGCTATTGGAACAATTGACCACAACCTCATGTGGCATTGAATATGAGCACACCTTTGCCATTGGTAGATTTTGGCACAAGGCCAAACTATGATATCATACTAGGCAGACCATTTATGCAAGAGGGTTCCATAATGTGGATAAATTTGAAAGATCATAGCTATAGGGATGTCGCAAAGACCTGTGTACAAGATTTTGATTCAACCACAAATGCAGACACCAACATACCAGATTGGGTAAACATAGATACACAACTTTGGATGTGTGGTGCGTCAGATAATATTGATCTACAAAAAGAAGAATGCAATTTAGATCGCCTAGTGCGGGATAAAGCCTATATCCCCAAACCATTCACCCTGTATCCCCAAACCATTCCCCAATGTTGATTTCAAACCATTAGAGTGGCAACAAATTTTGGCAACTCTAGATGTGTGTACAATTGAAGAAATCCCAACCAAGTTCTGTGATGAATCAAGGGTATGATTTAGTGCCAATAATGACTATGCGGTCTATCACAAAATCATATCGTTTGGTTACTGCTAACATGCTTGATCAAGACTATGCAGATCAAGAAATACAGGTGGAGGAACCTACCAACCAAAAGGCCCCGATGCACATGGCTCTTGCCAACAAATAGGTAAAAATGCAGCAGTTGACAGATGATGAGTCCGAGGAGATCACGGACTTCGATCCATACATCTTGGTGGAACTAGCCGAGAACAGGTTTGAGCAGTATGCTCTTATAGATTCAGGCACCCAACGAAACTCCAACAGCTGCAAAACATACCGATGTCTAGAAGGAATGGAACTTGACGATGATCTTGTTACTCTCATAGGGCCCACCAAAGAACATGTCACTACTATGGGATGAGTATTCCTAAAGGTGTACATCAATGACATACTATGTGAACACAGGTTTCATGTACTTCCAACGAAGTACTCAGCCTCACAGATCATCCTCGGCAAGGCTTGGCAGTGCAAATACAAGGCATACATCGATTGGGAGCATGATATGGTCTACTTCGGCAATGCAACTCAATGAGGATACGTCCCATTTGCCACAGCAGACACATATCAAATAATTGATCCACATGAAGGTTCAATGCCCAGAAAGTCAATTCCATATACCTATCTACACTACAAGTGGGTCACACCTCAAATGCTGTAAGGTCACCACACGAAAAAGAACGCACTTATTGGGACATGCGTGCATGGTGTTGTACTCCATGGCGATATTACGAAGAACCTTTCTTGTAGCATCCCTTGATATGGGCATAGTGTTTGGCACTAGCAAAATGTAGTGTTTGAGCATCCTATAAATACACATATCTATTTTATATGTATGCATTAAATTCCATGACATGTAGGTGCATGTACATATGTATGTGTCATGCCATACCTAAACAATTCAGTGATATTAGTGTCACTCCAACCGAACTTTGCCTGCACATTTAGTAGCAACAAAAGCATCTTCAATTTTGAGACCCTTGCACCATTGTACAATGGAGTGGCCGACTCTGACTTCATTTTTTCAAATGTGGTGTCAGACCAACCAACAACTGTTTCAATCATCTCATCGATCTCCTCATTGAACATGTGCATGTCAAAACATTTGTTGTTGTCCCCATCGTGAATCTCCGAAAACCTTTGCTCTTGAGGTTTTTTATTACGCTCTGTTGACTCTCTTCGATGAACGCACTAGATAGGATGCAAGAGGTTTGCCTGTGGTGGCAAATGCTCCATGGCCGGGATGAAGTATTTATCATATATATATATATATATATATATGTATGTATGTATATTTATATGTATGTATGTATATATGTATATATATATATGTTGACAATAGTTCACAAGATTCCATTGCACTCTGACAGAGGCCTAATCGAAGAGAATATGAGGGCATAGATGCCAAAAAATCACACAATAGATGCCCATAACCTAAATGCAAAACCAAGATGTGAAAACCTCGTGGAAAGTTGTGGTCATCCAACCAAACTAGGGCCAATACGACCAGATAACCCAAATCATATGATCCACCTAGCTGGATATGTCCCACCAGTGGATGACAGATACACATGCTCATATGAAAATCCAATGCGACCATCTCAATTGAAAAAGTGGGTCAAAAAGATGTCCAGTGGGAATGAAGATCCACATATATTGAAGAGCATGTATTTGACAATCTGAAAACATATATGTATGTATGTATGTATATATAGAGGCAAAGTCAAAGCACAATCAAACTAAACATCTTAAACAGAGAGTCCCATAAAACAAATCAAATATACACCAAAACAAAAAGATGCTGCCCAACTACAAATCAAGAAAGTCTAGAGCCTAAAATGAAGGCGACGATAGACTATAGATGACCCTGACTACCCAAGGTCCAATCCAACGCATGCTCTTCCCAATGCGACGAGGGGCCCTCCGTACTATATATCTGCAACATCCAAGCATCATACAGAAAACCGCATGAGAATTCCACATTTAATGTTCTGTCACGACCTATTTGTCTCACTGTCACATGGGCTCGACCAGAAGTGTGGTTATGATCGAGAGCAATGTAATAGTAACCAATGAGCCCTCCATAATAGGATGTCTCATAAAGAGCCATTAGAAGATGTGAAGGGTAGTAATGGTTCGTGAAAAACAATATTATTATTTAGGTAGGAAAATATAGTTCAAAACTTAATAGTACTTCACAATATTGTACTACGTGAGAATCTCAAAATTTTCAATGATGTCAACCACCTCATCAGCAGAAACAGACCACCTCCACACAGTTTGATCTAAAAGCAAGAATATTTTAAAATATAATCTACTTTAAAAGTAAATATAAGAGTTACAAATAAAATACAAAATATTACCTAGCACATATGCAAGTGCTTGATTCACAAAATACCTCGCAGCAGTAGAAGATCTTGATTTCCCCTAAAGGTATGAATAGATTTTCCTTTTGCCTTCCATGCTACAGCACCACAAATAGAACATACATATTCCAAATCACCTAAACTGTGAAATAGGCATTTTCCATTGAAAATTGGAAGCAAAGAGATATGTTTTATGCTAGGATTATATGGATAATCATATCCACATGACAAACAGTCTCTTTCAATTTTTGAATGTTCTCCGTCTTGTAAAATGGTACACTAATGCAACACAAGTACCTCACTCTCAATATCTTGCAAGCATGCTATGGGTATAACAATATCTCCATCATTTAGGTCTATGAGGATAGGAGGTGCCACATTATTGTTTTGTAGCTGTTCTATAGTATCAAGTACCTTATACAAAGTTGTTGGCAAAGAACGTCTAGCTCTACTTTAAGCTATTGCACGTCTAGCCCTCCATGTAGCATCACAGACTCTACTACGTCTAGCATGGCTAGGAGACAAAATCCTTGGTTCATGAATCATCCTGGGAGATAAGAAAAGAAACAAGATTATAGTGTGTACATATCATAGAAATTTCACTACTATTTTACCTCTCACGTAATGAAAAGTGCTAGTTGTGCATTCCTAATCAAATACTAATGCTTATAGCAAGGTCAATGGGTGCCATCGTGGTAGTTAGCACATGGAAAATTGTACCTACTAAATATAGTTTTTCAAAATATGTATATCAGTAATGCGACTTGCCTCTCTATATATTTATAGCTTTCAAGCTAAAAATTCATGTAGTTATATTTACTTTGCTATGACACAACCTCTACAGAACTTGGGTGTCTATTTGTATGGATGATAAAGACCATGAGGAAAAGGTAGAGTGAGAAATAGAAAGTCATTGCTCTCTCTATTCCTATGTTTAAATTCATTGTGTGTATGCATTGTGTGTGTGTTTGTGTGTGTGTGTGTGTGGGGGGTGTGTGTGTGTGTGTGTGTGTGTGTGTGTGAGAGAGAGAGAGAGAGAGAGAGAGAGAGAGAGAGAGAGAGGGACACCATCTTAATTTAAAATACTTATAAACAAAGCTCCTCTCCTCTGTGTGTGTGTGTGTGTGTGTGTGTGTGTGAGAGAGAGAGAGAGAGAGAGAGAGAGTGGAAGCCTATGACAATATAAATCAGATACTTTTCAATAATTCACACATAGACTTCAAAAATATGGAGAGAGAGAGAGAGAGAGAGAGAGAGACTGTGTGTGTGTGTGTGTATGTGTGTTTGTGAGAAACAGACCATTGCAAGTAGTTAGACATGAAATTGCAAATTACTAGAGAAGTCCTGGGATCTCCACATTTCAAATCTACATCATACATTTTAATGATAAGCTACACATTAGTTTCTCCCGTGCATTGTTGGTACTTTGGGGGGATTTTGTATTGTTCTACCCGTCTACTCTACAAGCATTAGGGTTTCCGTCATTAGCTAGAAGCTATTAGCCATTAGGGTTTTCAATTAGACTTTAGGTTTTTTCCTCAATCTTGCAAATTAGGGTTTCAATTAGCCTCTCAACTCTAGCAGAATTTGGTCATGTACTTTCAACCACATAAGGAGCTCAACATGATGGACATTCTCACCAAAGGGTTTTCCTATTGGATCTATACACAAGGAGAACCAACTTCATCTATGGAGCTAACTATCATTTTACAGGTTGCTGTTTTTCTGCATATGCAGCAGAAGAGGAGCTCATGCCTCTCAAATGGTGAATCATTTGATCAAACCCTCATGGTAGAGGAGGATCATGTTGTGTTGAACCTACATCTCAAAAGGATTCTCTAATGGAGCTTTGCATGTGGAGAACAAGCCTCGTCTCTACTGGTCACTATGTATTGGCAGTTTTCACAACATTGGGTAACCATTGTGAAGAAGAAGCAATTAAGGAGGGCATTGCTCCCAAGGAAAGAGCTACTATCAAGAATGACCAACACCTCAACAACGGATATGAGATGAAGGATGGAGCTACATCAATGTTGCTGTCTCACAAAGGCAAGCAAGCAGCACCAAGCTTTGGAAATGAGGCCAAGAGAATGGCTTCTACATCCAGTGGGGATGATTTGATTGAAGATGTAGTAAGAAGGCTTGCACCACATCTCAAAGGGCTCTCCAAAGCCCTTAAATTTTTCTTTTAGGAAGCATTCCAGGAAATGTGCTTTGTAATTGGGTGTGTATGCCTTGCAATCCTGCACACTCGTAACGCTCTTGCAACATCTAATGCATAACACCACACTAGAGCCTCTAGTCCTTGAGTTCCATAACACCATGTAACATCCAATGACCTCTCACCATATCATAGTAGAAATACAGCCTCTGGAGCTCTGTGGTGGCCATACTCAGCCTCTGGTAAGAGCCCATACTCAACCTGTCTTAGGTGGATGCATGTCACACTTAGCATGAGTCAGGTGGTTCCACACTATACTTAGTGTGAGTCAGGTGCACACTTAGCAGAGTTAAAGGAGTTGTGTTTGAGGGGGGGTGTTAGAAATATCAAACCCAACACCTTAGCTGAAAAGGTTAAAGGAGTTGTGTTTGAGGGGGGGTGTTGGAAATATCAAACCCAACATCTTAGCTGAAAAGGTGGTGTGTGGCCATATTACTTTGCACATAGTTCCCGGCACCCAAGTTCCACTCTAGACTACCATATGCACTACCTCTAATAATTAGGTAAAGATTTTATCCCAATGGGTTTTACTTTACTACATGTAAATACTCTCATCATGACAAGTGTCCATGTAAGGCTCCACTTTATACCTCACATGCACTTGACACCTTGCACACATGCATTATGCACATGTATCACTAGCAAAGAAAAGAAGGAAAATTTGGCAATGTGTCTTTCTAATTGCTGGTCTTTCCTATTTTCCCTAATTTGTTTCGTGATGATGGCAACGCCTGCTCCATTTCGAGTATAGCCATGGTTTTTACATCTTTGTACTCAACACATAGAGTGGTCGTACCATCTTCTTCCTTGCAATATTCTCCAACTTTATTGATGGGAATAGGCTATAGCAATGGCTAGGATTGTCTTTATCCTCAATCTCTTTTTCCAGAGTAGCTGTGCTATTTTTGGCTCCCATCTTCTCGAGGATTTTTGCCATGTCACTCCACAATTTCGGTTTTACGTTTAGTAGGTCTAATAGAGGAATAGTGCACCTCACTGGAGTCCATAATAAATCATGTAGGTTTCTGGAATCCAATGCTGGTGGCACGGATTTCCACTGTGAGAGTAATCTATGTATTTGAGACCTATTTTCATATTCTCCCAAGTATGAAGGTAGGGTTTTCAATGATTCGGGCTTGCTGTCTTCAGATTTTTTTGAACCCATGTCTCTAGACAAAGACCCAAGATCTAAGTTGGGTGTTGGTTTATCTGCATCCACTTTAGTGATTAGAGCAGATTCGAGTGTTGTGCTTCCATCCTTAGCATCTCTAATGGCTTTCCAAAGCTCGTTTGGCCATAGTTCTTCGACTTATGACACTACCAATGGCTCATAGGTTATACTTGGCATAACCCTAGGCGGATCGTTCAAGAGCGTCACCTTAGGAGCAACTATTTCCTTATTAGCAATCTGCTCAGATGTGCTTCTACTTTCATTTGGCCTTTCTAGCATAGATGCTAGCAGTGTCTCAACCAAAGTTACATCTTTGGGCAACTCAACACCAGGAGCTCCGTTGACAAGTGGCTCCTTATGAATCCTAAGCACGTTATCTGGGCTAGGATTGGGTAATACCCCTTGTGATCCATTCAATTTAGGCTCAAGTCTAGCAATCAACTCTTTCAAAGCTTGAATAGCTTCAAAAATCTTTTTGTATACTTAGAACCATCTAGATTCAATGGTTGGATTTGGGTATTCTTTTATCCTTTCAACGTGAGTTTGAGTCTAGCTTCCCAGGCTTCAAACATGGCATTGAGTGGCTCACAGACCTTATCTACTAGTACTCTTTCCCTAATTGAACACTAGGCGCTTTAGGGATAAAAATTGGCAGTTTTGCCTCTATTGGAGTAGTTTTCGGCTTATGTCCATGGCTAGAAGATTCTGCCTTCATATCTTCATTTTTCTCAATAGCTTTCTTGGCTTGAGCCCTTGTATCACATAGTGGGACCACTGGCTCTTTCTTTGATGCGCTTGGTGATGTGTTAACACCAACAGTAGTGACTTGTTTGCCTTTTCGATTTAGATTTCTAGGGCAGTCTGCAAACAAGTGTGTGATCGCACACTCGACACAATATCCTTTACCCGTAGGTCCTCAATACTTTGGGCAATCCATGAGGTCATGGTTGCCATTGCACTTGATGCAAATCTTCATGTTAGGCACCTGAGGCTTGGGTTTTGGCTCATCGTACAATCTAACCCCACTATTGGCTATGAACATCAAAGTTCATCTATCCATTGTGTACTGATCATCGGAGCTAGATGTTTTGGGTTCTTCTTTGATCAAAATCTGAGCTAGACTGCTCGTTCATCTGGGGGTGGACTGGTATGAGGTACTAGCCTCTCTATGATATGGCATTGTTGGCACTAGAGCATCATCTCCTCACCTAATTGGCACATAACCCATGTTATGTATCGGATTTCTATGATGTGTGGGCATCGATGGTAGTAATGGTCGGTATGGGTGTGCTATAGGCTTGTAATAATCATGCTTGTGGTGCTTCTTCCCATAATAATCAAATGACATTCCATAGGTTTGTCAATGTGGCTCATATCCATACGTATCTTGAAATCATATTTGTGGATCACTCCCTTGAACTCCAGAAAGATCTTTCAACTTTTTGAGAATCAAGTCACTAAGAGCCTCAAGATCAAGTGGCTGGTCTATTGGCACATTACTTGGTTTGTTGAAGCTTGTAGACCTAGCATTGGGACCCACCTTGATGTCCTTACATATTTCAACATTGTCGACTAGGTCTATGGCTTCAAGGATGCATTGGTCTAATGTGGTGCACCGTTTCATGCACACATCCTTTTTGAGGTGTTTATCTACCAACCCCTCTAGAAATATGGATATTAACCTCTCTTGGGTCGGTCGTTCAGTGTCTAGGCATCGAGCAATATACTATTTCAACTGGTTTGCGGCATCTCTCATAGATTCACATGCGTTTTGTTTGAACCTATGGATCTCCATCAATATATTGTGTTTGATACCTCATTTTGAAAATTCATCTATGAGCTGGTTCATCAAGGCATCTATACCGATGAAGTTTTATTGATCCAAAGTTTGGAACCAGGAAAGGGTGGTGCCTTCCAAAGTTAAACCAAATCCTTCAAATTGCATGTGGAAATCTGTAATATTTTCTGCTCTAAGCACTCGCTTGACCTCCATCACGTGCTCATGTGGATCTTCTTTCCCAATGAATGTTTTCTTGACCCACTTCTTCAACTAGGATGGTTGCATCGAATTTTCATATGTGTGTGTGTATCCAACATCTACCGGTGGGACATATCCAGTTGGGTGGATCATGTGATTTGGGTTTTGTGACCGTATTGGCCCTAGGTTGGCTGGATGACCACCATTTTCTATGAGATTTTCACATCCTTGCTTTGCATTTACGTTATAGGTATCTATCTGGTGATTTTCTGGCATTTGTGCCCTCATATTCTCTCCATTTAGGACTATGTCCTCATACTCAGCCTTGTGAGTTCGTCGATCGTCGGGGCCCTTGTGAATGTGACATGGGGTTTCTTACAAATGGCATGAGTTCTATAATCGAGATCCCCATGTATATATGCTTGCTAGCTTCTTGTGGCAAAATCATTTGATAAATCTGGCCATAAGCATCTAGGAACATGATATTAGTGATTTGCGCACCAGATTATCGGACAAAAACGTATAGGATTTCACCATTTGTGCTCGTGACCATGTTGGTGTATTCTACACCCTAATATATTTGTGAACCATCATTGACATGGTAGAACATGCCTATGGTGGGGTCATCGATATAAAGTCGTTTGACCGGAAACCTGTTTACTTGCCTACACCCTTCATAGATAGGCATAGGCAACATGTGATTGTGGTTCACATTCCTAGGCTGTTCTATCAATCATCCTAGGTATCTATCGCGTGCAAATCATCTGTTACCAAGTACATGGTTTCATCTGGGCCATAGATAATCTACCCTAGGTTCTATGTCAAAATATATTGGATGGTCATCTACACACACTGTGTATCCACCGAGATAGTCTCGGTAGATTCTAGCTCCATGGTTGTTCACATATTGGAATTTGAGTGTCCAATCGAATTGAATTTCCTGGCTAGCCATGACTTTGGAAGTTCTATGCTCCAATCGGGGTATATGCCCAAATTGACAATCTGACAATTTTGGTTTGAGAAACATCCCCAAATGGTCTTTGAGGGGCTCGTATTGAGTACATATCCCCTTTTCTCAGCAGTGGAATGATCTCAACGCCTCAGCTAGTGTGCTGGTGACCTGCCCCCAGTGGTAGAGAGATAAAGAGTGCACAGAGAGAGAGGGAGAGAAAAAGATAGATAGATAGAGAGAGAGAGAGAGAATGGTCAATGTGTGAGTGTATGCGATATTTGCGCGTGTGAAATGCATATGTGGATGGCAGAGCTCGAAGTGAATCTTATTTCCAAAGCATGGAAAACCTTTAACCGTGAAAGATAAGAGGTATTTTGCTAAAATTTAGAGGTATTTAAGCAAAAATACGCCAAAATTTTCCAGATTTGTAAAGACTTGCAACTTCCACTGAGTAGGAGAGAGTGTATGTGAGTGTGTGTGTGCTGTGAGTTGTATGGTAATGAGAGGAGAGAGATTGTGCGTGTGTGATGGTACAGAGCGAGTGTTTATGTGCATATGTGAGAGAGGAGAGATAAGAGAAAGAGTGAGCTTGTGTGTGTGTGTGTGTGTCTGTCGACCAAGTGTGTGCGAGTGTGTGTGTTTATGTGTGTGTGTGTGTGTGTGTGTGTGTGTGTGTGTGTGTGTGTGTGTGTGTGTGTGTGTGTGTGTGTGTGTGTGTGTGTGTGTGTGTGTGTTTGTGTGTATGTATATACATTATATATATTTTTTTAATATGCAGTGCAACGGATGAGAGAGAGGAGAGAGAGAGAGAGAGTGAACGTGAAAGAGAGCGAGGGTGTGTGTGGGTGCTCTGTGTGTGTGTGTGTGTGTGTGGTTGAGAGAGAAGAGCTCGAGAAGAGATGAGAGAGAGATAGAGAGAGTTAGAGAGAGGAGGGAGACAAAAATTGGAGAGAGAGAGAAGATCTCCACGTGTCCACGACACTGGAGCATGAGGAGAGACAGAGAAAGGAATTTGTTTTTTTCCTTGGCATGTGTCTGACATGTTTGTGCCTTGCGCATCCTACACTAGTGCATCCAATGCATACGCTTCTTGCTACTCCTACGCACCTACTATTGCTGCTCTTGCATCTATGCATCCTCTTCTTGCCCACGTGCATGTCCTCAACGCAGCCTCTACCTCATGCATCCACATCCCACTACCTATCTACACCACTGCCTTGCATCCCTTATGTGGCCTGTGCGCCCATGTCCTCTAGCCTCAACGCATCTACTGCAAGTGCATCTTGCCTTTGGTTGCCCCGTGTGCATCTGATGCGCTACCGCCTCAACCTAGTCCATCGCCCTCAGTCACGTCCTCCTCTGCCTGGCCTATACCTCAGCCGTGCATCCTCGTGTCCGATGCACACACATCCACAATGTGGTCTCCCTCTTGCTGCTCACAACACGTCTATCGCGGTCCCCTCCTTGCACGTCCTCTACCGGTGCTTTCATTGCTTGTTAGTCTAGTGTGAAAGAGAGAGAGGAGAGTATGTGGATGATGCGTAGTGAGAGAGAGAGATTGAGAGTGGAGTGTGTGGAGAGAACAAGCGAGAGGAAGAGTGAGTGTGTTTTTGTGGGGTGTATGTGTGTATAATGAGAGAGAGAGATTTTGTGTAGAGTGTGTGTGTGTGTGTGTGATGTTGTGTGTGAGATGTAGAGAGATGAGAGAGAATGTGTTTTTATGTTTGTGTGTGTGTAGGGTGTGTATGATAGGAAGAGTGTGTAGTGTGTGTGTATGTAGAGAGATGAGAGGAAGAGTGTGTGGGTGTGTTGTATGTATGGTAGAGAGGGTGTGTGGGTGATGTGTGTGCGTGTGATGTATGTGATGTATGTGTGTGTGTGATGTATGTGATGTATGTGTTTGTGTGTGATGTATGTGTGTGTGAAAGAGAGAATGAGTGTGTGTTTGGGTGAATGTATGTGTTAGAGAGAAAGAAAGTGCGTGTATGTGTGATGTATGTATGTGTGTGTGATGTAGAGAGAGAGAACGCTTGTGTGATGAGAGGGATGAGGGAGAGAGTGAGACGAGAGCATTTATGTTTTTGTGTGTACGTGTGTATGATGTACGTGATGTATGTGTGTGTGATGTATGTGATGTATGTGTGTGTGAAAGAGAATGAGTGTGGGTGTTTGTGTATATATGTGTGTGTGAAGTATGGTAGCAAGAGAAATCAAGAGAGGAGAGAGAGAGGGATGAGGGCAAGTGTGTGTGTGTGTGTGTGTGTGTGACTAGGAGCAACCCAAAGGCCCAAAACTAATAAGTACATAAAACAAGGTCAAGCTGGTTGGTGCTGAATGTACATTGCTTGTCGTAGACAAAGCAGTTTCGTTTCATGCACAAGCTAATGGCCTACTGGGAACCATTAAACCCCTGTGTTAGAGAAAAGCAGAGAAGCTATGAAGCAAGTGGGACAGAGATGAAAGCCAAAGCACTGTAACTAGAATTTTTACCTTTGTAATAATCATGGGACCTACGGGTTTCCAAGTACTATTTTCAATTTGCACATAGCTTAAACACTCAATAGATTTGTTAGAATGACTGCCGGTCATTCCCGGCGGCAAGCCAAAATCTTGTAATTTTTAGTGCTCTTTGAATTAAATCACTTTGTGGAGATAATAGCTCGAGTGTGTGTGTGAGAGAAATAGAGAGCTTGTGTAGATCTTGCCATGCGATAGAGCAACCTTCTTGGTGCGAATGCATTGTATGCATTGCATTCCCCTCGTCGAGCAATTCACGCTCGTGTCCGATACTCAAGATTTTGTGTAGGTTGATTAATTGCTAATGTATGTGATTAAGCATGGAATAGTGATGTTCTTGAATGCTTTTGTCAATGTTCTAGTTCTATGATTGCTTTGAGTCTTTGTGGGAAAGATTTGTGTCGATTTGAGAGGTTATAGCCATAGCTTGCAAGAGGCCGGCCTATGTGTTTGAAGGCTTTGTAGTGAGTTATAGAGCTTGATTAGTACCTCAAGCAAGAGGTTTAGCTTTTCCATAGTTGATCGAGTGATTATGTGAGCTTAGACATTGTAAAGAGGAGCATTGGATTGCATGTAAGTCTTATTGGATGCATTGAGAGTGTATTTCATACCATTGCATGCATTTGTAAGCCCATAGGATGCGAGAGTATTTTCCCATATGCTAGCTCTAGCATGGAAAGTCTCCGTGCCCTAGTCCGAGTAGTCTACGTCCTCGAATTGTGACAATTTATTGTTAATCGAGTTCTCGCTTGTCTATAACATTTGTCGTGGCAATCCGCTAACATTTGGTGCCATTGTCGGGGACTAGATACCTAAACTAGGCGGGATGTACTTTCCCCTATGTCTTGTCTTTAAATTGGAGACCCTCTAGATGCAAACCTAGAGTCACATTGCTTCAAATCCTACATTTGGAAGTTACGGTTGGAGATTCGTAGTCTTCCAAGAGAGCAAGGGAAGCTTGCCCTTAGTTCGAAGCATTTGGGTAGAGTGAATACATGTGCATAAGAACTTTGGGTTGAGTCTATGCATGTGGTAGAGTGTTTGTGTCATATCAGATGTATAAAAGTTCATGAGATGACTTTTATGACGTCTTGAACACCCACCCAAATAGCTCTTGGAGCATTTCATTTGTGTTTGTTTTTGTTTCATAGCATAGGTAGGATAGAGTAGGTTAGGAGAAACCATAGAAGTCCAAAAATCCATTCCCCTTGTGCAAAAATGCAAGCGAAAATTGAAAAAACATAAAAAGTTGTTGTATTGCACCATTTGAGTTTTGAATTCTTAAAACATCTCCAAATTGTGAAGTTTTTATATGTATGAGATGGGTATGATGTGGTGCATCTCTGCTTGAAATAGATTTGCATTCTGGAATTCTAGTTTTTTTCCACAATTCACTCAGTTTAGTACATTGTGTGGCATTTGACTGGACATTTATGACCCCCACATGCTTGGCAAACCAAAATTGATACGTGTTGTTCACATCGCGATGCACACCTGGTGATGCACATTGTGGATATTCACATCGCAATTTACATCTACGATTCACATCATGCGGTGCACATTGTGAGGTTCTGAGAGTTGGTTGTTTGTAACTCATCTTTCACTTGGGAATAGTCTAGAACCCACACAAGAGCTTGGTTAAACCAGATTGTCCAATTTTGAGTCTTTGTTCACATTGTGATTTACACCTATATGCACATCATGTGATGCACATCGTGGCTGATCACATTGCGATTTGAACCAAGATTGAGGTAATTGAGCCAGTAAGCGCCATATTTTGTGCACATAGTGGTATAGTGGGCAAGAACTCAATTGGGTGAAGACTAGAGCATTTTGGAGGATTTATTCAGCTTTCAACCCTAAGTGGAAAAGCAAGAGCTTCCTGCCATCACATAGGCCTCCAAACAGAGAAACAAGTGGCTGAGACTCTTAAGTATCTATAACAGTGAGTGAGGAAGATAGGGTGCAAGATCTCCTTCAAGTTACCTATAGGAAAGCCCACATAGCTTTGTAAACACTGCATATAGTAGTTGCTAGAATTTGGATAGGAAACTACCAAATATAGCAATTTACTAGCCACTAAGAATCTTTCTATACTTGTGTGGCTATGCAGAAATAGGGAAGTCCAAGCCTGAGGATCAAAAGCTTGACTAGCCAGGTGATCCTTGCTTTTGATAGTTGAGTTTATGATTCTAAGGTCAAGAAATCATTACAAGTTTGGGCAACAGAGTGAGAGAGATAACATCAGCTTAGTATCCATGGAAGAAAGTGTGAATCAGTTTACTCTACTAGAGCCAATTGAGGAAGAAGTGCCAGACTACTTGTCTGACACTAGTTCTAGCATGGCATCTGATAGGACTACCACAATTTCCCCTAGCCTCATGGCTAGCGTTGTAAGGAATGGGACTAAGCTAAGCTGTTGTATGACTCTTGTACATAAGTATGAGAATAAATTTGGAGCTAGCATCTATTAGGACCCAATGAGAAGATTGTGTGTTTGAATAGAAGATACAACCACTGAGGTGGAGATGGAGCCACAAGTGAACTACCAAGATGATAGTTACTGTAGCAGGAATGGTACCATATACTTGGTTACCTCTGCTCCTGAGATGGTAGATAAGTTTGGTCAGTTAATGGAGTCAAGTCTTCAAGAAAAGAGATTCAAGGGAGGATTCCTATACTAGAAGGGAATTACGTCCTAGAGAAAACATGGAAATCCTATTATCATGAGACAGATGATGAAAGAATAGGATTCTATTATCATCAAGACCCGAAACAGAAGTTCATTTTCCTCTATTTGGTGGTTAGGAATCCAAAGATAGGCACGTTGACCATGGAGAAAACCTTGTATGGCTTCACAGACCTTTCTGGAACACAACCTAAGAGTGATCTTATCATGGATGAGTATCAGAACAAATTTGAAACTCTTATGTTGTGAGATGCAGCCAACTTCACTTATTTGGGAGACTCGGTTCTCAATTACATTCACAATAGAGATCCTCCTAAGAAGGCACAGTCTAAGTTTACTCCATTGACCATACTTGAAGATAGATTCAGTAAGAGCATAAGCCTAATGGTGGATAAACATATAAAGGAGTAGGATCCTATGCAACCACACCTACCTTCAATGTGGAAGGTGGACATGCGGGACTTTCGATTGGTTCAAGAACGAAAGGCGGTTATGTGGCCAACAAAGGGCCAGTGGAACCACACCCCAGAGTGGGCTTGTTAGCTCATCGCGTTATAGCACATCTAGTGCAAACAAGACCAATAGGGCCACTGATTAATCTAAGCCTTTTTCTTGCAAAACCTTCTGAAACCACTAGAAGAGTGAGACCTTCACAGTTCCAGAAGTGGGTCAAAAAAGGTTTTAATGGAACTGGAAATCCACATGACCATGTCGCCCTCTTTAGACAAGTGCTTAGAGCTGAACAAGTAGTGGATTTTCATATGCAATTCAAAGGGTCTGGTATGACTGATCCAGGAGTTCATAGTTGAATTATCTTAAAGAGGAATTAAACATGATACGGTAGCAAGGATATATAATTTCAAACAGCAATCGAAAGAAACTATGAGAGATGTGGCTAGTACATTTAAGCAATATATAACCAGATGCCCGGTGTCGGAAGTTCCTAAACAGGCGAGGCTTGTGTCTCTTTTTGTAAGAGGTACTGACCAATGTCACACTAAGAAAAGATGTCTACATGAAGAGGTGCTCAACCTTGGATAGCAGCATCAAAGAGGCTATAGATCTGGAAGACAATTGTGAAATCTATGGCACGGATAAAGCTAAGACTGAACTTAAAGAGGAAACCACCAGTACGAAGGCTAGGAGTGAGATTAGTTCGAAAGATAATCAAACTCTGAATGCAGAGGCTATCACGGATGTACTCATGCAATGAATGAACCAGATGTAGAAAGTCAATCAACCAGCCCAAAGAGTACTACCTCTGAGACCATTCAGATGTTCACTATGTGGAGATGAGCACTCTAATGGTAAATGCCCTCATTTACCCAAGAAAGTGAACGTTTATCCACCACCAAACAATAGATGTTGTGGCATTGAGAGGAAGTATATGAAACATAAGACACCAGAGTGCTACTACTGACCTAGAAACAATGTATACAACCTAGGACAAGTAGGGGCACAATAGCCACCACCATCGAGGTAAGCACCTAGGCAAGCCAATGCTACCCCTGGGGCAGAAAAACCACAACCGGTGCTAGGCCAAGAGCCACCACTACTTGGTGAGGAAAAAACTGCAGTCAGATACTTATATCCGACAGAGGAAAATGAAGGAGCTATGGTCTCGACTACTCCATACTCAGAAGGTGACCTTGCATTATATGGGTAATATCAAAGTGATTATGAGCTTCCATTTGTTGGAACCTCGGAATCTCATATACCTTTGGCAAATTCGACTCAAAGTACTGGGGATCATTTCTCAATGGATCATAAGACTTTGATGTTTATTGCCAATAGTGGGATTACACCAGGATCAAAGCCAAGGCCTATTGGGCCTTGTTACAAATGCCAAGGAGATCATTATATGAGAGATTGCCCTCTGATTAAACCTCCTACTACTAATGGATATTGTCCAGACTGTGGTTATAAACATTTCTTCTCAGATTGCCCTAATCATCCTGATAAGAAAAGAAAGGCTACCATCAACATAGTAGAAGTGATGCAAGCAAATAGTACATTTGAGAGTGATATGGTTGTGTTACGGAAATTATATTTTGTGATATATCTTGCTTTGGATATTATTACTTTAGTCAAGTGTGACTATGGCAAAGTACTCCATAGGAGTGCACCAGACGCGGCGAGGGTCCTAGTGGATACTTTGTGTGGTTAGTTGGGGACGCCTGACTAGCTTGTGTTTTGCCATGCTAGATGGTCGGTATTGTGGGTGATTCCATGCTAATACTGATGTCACTAGTGTTATTGGTGTTGTGCTTGATTATTGTGCTTTGAGCGCGGTTATGTTGGGATCGGTTGATTCGGTGATTCGTTCAATCAATTGTTAATAAATAATGAAATTGGCGGCTTGAGTATAGGTGATGGAACTCATAGCGAGGATTGGAGTTAGTGTGAGGGTACCGATCGAGGTGTCGCACAGCGCATTATATATGGCCATGGGCCAATTTTGTATTTGTTTTATTATTGCAAGTTTGGGCAATATATTTTGTTGTGGACATAATTCATTTTGGGCCCTAAGATGGCTATGTAAAGCAAATCCCTCATTTTTGAATGAGAGGGATAATTTTGGCTCCTTGGTGCTTTTATGAAATATCATAAATACTCTAGATGAGGAAGCGTGAGCCACTCATCTAGGGGGGGAGATGTACCCAGTCTGGTGTCGTTTTCATGGAGTGATTGTGTTCTTCTTCTCCAATTGATTAAGTGGTATATTTGTGTGTGAAAGAAATACCTTTTTGGTTTCAGTGGTATCAGAGCCTTTGGTGACACTCTTGTGAAGGAAGAAAAATAAAAATAAAAATAAAAATAAAAATCTAAAGCTTCCTCATGTGGATTCAAGAAGAAAAAGACACCTTGGAAAGATAAGTTTTGTGGAGGATTCAAGAGGACGTGTGCATAATCGGAGCTCGTGAAATCGTGGCAAAAGAATCTAAAAAGAAGATTGACCGCATGTATATTTGAAAGGCCAACAAAGCCTCGTTAGACGTGCCTTCAGCTCTTTTCTATCTAACCTTGGAGCAAGCTTTCGGAGCAGTCGTCGTCACGAGCGTGATGACCTGCAGTTTGCAATAATTACGAGGCAGTAGCAGCCTCTGCCCTCAGGCCTCTGACAACGCGGTGCAGCCCCGCAGTATCCATAGCACCATCGTTTTTGGAAGAAGTAGCCATGTCTTCCACATCGCCATTTTTGGGAGGAGCAGTCGTGTAGCGTAGTCGTGTTACGTCACAGGCTGTCCGAGCCTTTACTATTTTTGGCAACCCCCTTAAGTGACTTTGGGACTCTACCATCGCGAATAGCAAATATTTACTCCTTAATCCGCACGCTCGTTGCAACGAGGTATTAAGACAATTTGAGAGTCTTTCTGCGACTCTGCCCATCTGCGGCTCTAAGGATTGAAGCACAAGCTTTCCAAGTCAAACGATTCCCTTGACTTCCTAAAAAGCAAGGGACCCCAAAGGTTCAAAAGGCCCTTTTTTAATAATTTTTTTAAAAAAAAAGAAGAAGAAGAAGAGGAAATTCAACAAGGCGATCGGAGCTCGACAAGGCGAAGACCATTGCCAAATCTGAGAAGCTCGAATCAAGAAGGCGATTGGAACCACGAATCATCGAGCAATTAATTGGAGATCAGTCAAGCGCAAGACGACTACGAGCGACAACATCGGTCACATATCTCCCACTCTAGTCTTTTCTACCTTCGAATCAAAGAGCGATATAAGTGATTTCTTTGCTTTATATTTCATACACTTAGTATCTTCCGCCATCCGTTGTCTTACCATACACTTGAATCACATCTTTATTTCATCTGTTTAATTCTCATACACTTAATATCTTTATTTTTCCTCCGTTCCGCTTTATTTGTGCTTATCGCATTATCATGGCGCATCAGCCACAACCACCCACACTCCAAGAGCAGTTAGACACACTTCAGGCACAGTTGGCTGATGAGAGTGAGTATAGGGAGAGATTAGAAAAGAAAATCAATGGTAAGAAAAGAAAGAGACATTCATCTGACGATGATTCCGATGATGATACTATTATCAGGACAGTCAAAGCCACACTGAGAGCACAAAATTCGAGGAAGAAGAGTAAGATAAGTACAAAAGCTTTCTCATTTCAAAATTTTGATCGAAAGAAAGAAGCACGCACTATCTTGTCTTGGATCACTCAGCTAGATGATTATTTTTCAGAAGAGAAATTCTCTGAAGAAGATAAGATTAAATGTGCTACAAATCATTTAGTAGAGAGTGCTGCACTTTGGTGGAACATCACTAAGCACAGTAAAAGGCGACCCAAATCTTGGAAGTCTTTTCAAAAGCTCATCAAGAGAGATTTCCTTCCCTCACATTTCAAAGCAAAATCTAGACAATAGTGGGATACTTTTAGGTAGTTCGATAAGGAAACAATCTCCACATATACTGATAGATTTTGGCAAACGTTGATCCAATTACAGTCCTTAGAGAAAGTTAATGAGCGAGATCAACGCATAAAGTGTGGCGGGTCTAAAGTCTAAGTTGAGAGCCGAGATTAACATGTTTCATCCTCGCTCACTGAGCTCAGCAATTTCTCTTGCAATGAATTGTGAAAGGAAGAATGGGATCCCAAAAGAAGGGAAAGATTTGGGATGGCATGTACCCTTCCACAAGAAAAAGAGATTTGATAAAAAGCCCTTCTTTACATCTAAAAATGGCTTTGTTCCACAGAAGACAGATTCTTCTTCGAAGCCAAATGGTGGGAATTTTCCAAAGAAAGAAATAAAGTGTTTCAAGTGCAACAAGGTGGGACACATAGCCACTGAGTGTCCTGAAAGAAAGAAGACCCCAACGGCGAAGGTGCTCATGATTGATGATGAAGCAGCCAAGCAAGAGGGAGGTAAGTATAGTTGTCATGCTCTTCTAAAGATGAAAGGTTTCATTAATGGCAAAAAGGTTGTTATTCTGCATGATGATGGTAGTACTCATGATTTCATTTCGGAAAGAACCTTAGCAAAGCTAAACCTAGAGTCTTTCCCATATAACTATAAGGTCAAAGTTGCTTTTACCAAAACAAAGTACAATTATACTAGAGAAGTCAAGAATCTTGAAATCACAATCAAACCCTACAAGGATACATGATACTTTCTAGTGGCACCCCTACAGGGAGTGGACATCATCTTAGGAATGCCATGGAGGCATCAATATAATCCTAAGATAGATTATGATTCACATCGGATGTGGATTGAGAAGGATAGATAAGAAATATATCTGAAAAGCTCAATGAGACCTCAGATTAGTCCTTTACTCAACCACACACAAGCCAAAAGAGCAATTAGAAAACGTGAGAAGACATATCTGATTTTGGTGAATACGGTAACAGCTAATCAGCTAAACACTAAGCCTATACACCAAAAGTTTCTTTCTCAAATGTTTGATTGTTTCTTAGAAGATTTACCGCCTGGACTACCATGTTCTCGACCTGAAGATCATAGGATAGAAATCCTACCGGGCAATACTCCACCTTGCAAAGCTCGTTATAGAGTCAATCAGCTAGAACAAAAGGAAATTCAAAAGCAAGTGGAGGAATTGATAGAGAGAGGATTGATAAGACCCAGTAGTTCTCCTTATGGAGCACCTGTCTTATTAGTCAAAAAGAAAAATGGAACCTATCAAATGTGCGTAGACTATCGTGCACTAAACAAAATCACAGTGAAGAACAAATATCCAATCCCTAGTATTGATGATCTTTTGGACAAATTGAAAGGGGCCAAGGTTTTTAGTAAGATAGATCTCGAATCCGGCTATCATCAAGTTCGTATGGTAGAAGAGGATATATACAAGACTGCCTTTAGAACTCAAACGGGACATTATGAGTTCCTAGTTATGCCTTTTGGGCTAACTAATGCTCCAGCTACTTTTAGTAGAATGATGAACCGAATCTTTCTTGAACACCAAAGTTGTGTGGTAGTATTTTTCGATGATATTCTGGTGTTTAGCAGAGATGTTGAGGAGCATAAGGAACATCTGAAGCTAGTCTTTTCACTCTTGAAAGAAAATCAATTGTACATAAACTCTGAAAAGAGCAGTTTCTTTCAAGATCAGATAGAGTATTTGGGTCACATTGTATCCGTCGATGGGATTCGAGTAGATCTAAAGAAGATTGAGTGCATAGTCACATGGCCTAAACCCCAAGATATACATGAATTAAGATTATCCTTGGGATTGTGTAGCTTTTATAGAAAGTTTGTCAAGAATTTCGCATACATTGCACATCCACCATTGACAGACCTTCTTAGAAAAGCTAAGCATTTCTTATGGATTGAGCGTCAAGATAAATCTTTTACAGCTTTGAAAGAAGCTCTTACACAAGCTCCTGTGTTGCAACTACCCGATTTCTCTAGACCATTCTTTGTAGTTGTAACCGATGCTAGTGGATGTGGAATTGGAGCCGTACTTATGCAAGATGGACATCTAATAGCATATGAGAGCCGAAAATTAAAACCAACAAATGCAATTATAGTACATATGATAAAGAGTTAACCGTTGCTGTGCATGCTTTACGAATGTGGAAACATTATTTGGTGGGAGCTGAGTTTCTTATCAAAATCGATCAGCAAAGTATCAAGCATTTGTTGACTCAGCCACTAATATCCGATAGACACATCAAGTGGGCATCATTTATTCAGAGTTTTCAGCCCATGATTCAGTATCAACCTGGAAAGGAAAATGTAGTTGCTGATGCTCTTAGCAGAAAGCCAAGTATTAATCACATCACTACTGTAGAGACCCAGCCTTTTGAAGGTATGAAGAACTCTTATCAAGGGGATCCAGACTTCTCCAATATATGGAAAAAATTAGAGAATAACAATTGGAATCCTATGTTGGACTATTCATGCAATGATGGATACCTCTTTTATCAAAAGAAATTATGCATCACTCGATCCTTTAGACAAATTGTAATGGAGGAAATGCACCAACCACCATATATGGGACATAGGGAGTGACTGCCACTTTACAAGTGATAGCAAGAGAATTTCATTGGCCTACTATAAGAAAAGATGTGGCTAAGTTTGTCGCCGAATGCATCACTTGTCAGAAGATCAAGAGTTACAAAGGAAAGACCCCAGGATTGCTTATGCCTTTGCCTATTGCTACGCAACCTTGGGAACAAATATCTATGGATTTCATAACAGGTTTTCCTACTACAGTGAATCAAAAAGATATGATTTGGACGATAATAGATCGCTTTAGTAAGCAAGCTTATTTCATCCCATGCAAGAAGACTTTAACAGCTCAGCAAGCTGCACATTTATTCATCAAGCATATCTTTGTTCATCATGGCTTGCCAAAGATTATAGTGTATGATCGAGATTCAAAGTTTTGCAGTAATTTCTGGAATGTGAGCGCGGTTATGTTGGGATCGGTTGATTCGGGGATTCGTTCAATCGATTGTTGATAACTAATGAAATTGGCGGCTTGAGTACAGGTGATGGAACTCATAGCAAGGGTTGGAGTTAGTGCGAGGGTACCGATCGAGGTGTCGCACAGCGCATTATATATGGCCATCTGCCAATTTTGTATTTGTTTTATTATTGCAAGTTTGAGCAATATATTTTGTTGTGGACATAATTCATTTTGGGCCCTAAGATGGCTATGTAAAGCAAATCCCTCATTTTTGGATGAGAGGGATAATTTTGGCTCCTTGGTGCTTTTATGAAATATCATAAATACTCTAAATGAGGAAGCGTGAGCCACTCATCTAGGGGGGGGAAGATTGTACCCAGTCTAGTGTCGTTTTCATGGAGTGATTGTGTTCTTCTTCTCCAATTGATTAAGTGGTGTATTTGTGTGTGAAAGAAATACTTTTTTGGTTTCAGGTTGTACCTATGAGAGTGGTCACAAGAGCTCAAAAGAAAAATCAAATGAAGGAAAAAGAGATTGATCAATAGACAAACGTGGAAACCACGTCTCAAAGAAAGAAGTCTAGACGAGGCTCTTGGAAAGCCTACCGTGAGTGTGCCAAGAGAGGAAACGCAAGCAGAAGGAGCTCACCAAAGCTCAAGGCACTTTAGATGAAGATCAAGTCATACAGACTTCTAAGGAGGCAAAACCAAGGCCGGCTAAGCCACAAGATAGAGGTGGGAGAAAGACATCAGGATCTATCCTGGTGAACAAGAAATTTGAAACTTTAGATGCTCAAGTTGAAGCTCCTTTGAAGCCAGGTGAAACACTAGAAGAACGAAGCAAATTACACCCAGACCCTGTCCTTGGCTTTCAGCTGTGTAAAAAACTCATTGAGACAGCTCAATCCTTGATAAAACCAGTTAGTGTACCCTTGAGAGAATCAATTGAAATACCCGAATTGCCTATAATGATTATGCAAAAGAGGAAGTTCCGACTCCTTCGTCAATGGCAAATGAACAAGCAAGCAAGCTTACCCTTAAAAACAAAACGATGTTGGTAGTAGAAGGCCAGTGGCCCACCAATAACACAAGCCAATGAGGGAAGCATGACTTTATAGTCAGCTCCAATCATAGAGATTGACCTAGATCATCCATTGCTAGATCATGAGTTGGGGTCACTCTATGGTGATAAGGGATCGGAAAAAACATAGAAACGCTAAAGACATTACCCTCATACGTCAGAATATGAGATCAAAAAATTACCCTCTCAATGGAGATCTACATCTCTAGTGGGAAGTTCCATAAGTATTCAAGAGTTACTGTTGACATCGATACGTTGTACCATCACTCTGGCAGAACTCTTGAAGCTTAAACCTCACATGTGGAAAGGAGTAGGCAAGTCGTTGGAAAAGATGGGGGTTAAGGATGGCCTAAAATCCTAAAGAAACGAGATGAAAGAGGTGGAAAACCAAGTAAGATTGTGCGACCAGTGCCAGTCAACAAAGTCGGTGATTATTGTGAAGGCGAGGATGGAAATACCCTCTTCCCAGTAGAGTATGCCAATGTGAAAACAATGGCAATTCTTGATAGTGGAGCCGGAGTGGCCATTGCCACCAAGCGGATTTGGGAGGCTTGGGGTAAGCCAACAATCCATAAGACAAGGATGAAACTTCAATTAGCAGACGGCTATATTGAAAGGCCACTAGGAATGCTCGAACACATTGTTGTTATTCATGTGTGGGATTGAGTATGAACACACCTTTGCCGTAGTGGATTTTGGGAAGAAACCCATGTACGACATCATATTCGGATGACTGTTTATGTGACAGCTCAAAATAATTCAGGATTGGGGTTATGACTATATATATCTACGGCAAACGGATGTGACTACTCGAATAAACCTGAAGGATCATAGATATCAAGATGTAGCTCGGACATCGGTCCAAGATTTTGATTCGACCACCAAGGCTGAAACTGAGCTACCTGCATGGATGAATGCTAAAACACATCTTTGGATGTGTGGTGCATTTGAATGTGGTAGTCTCCACAGAGAGGAGTGTGATATGGATAGGCCAAGGATGAGGCTTATGTGCCGTAACCGTTTCCGGAACTAGAGTTTGAACCCTTGGAATGGCAGCACATCCTGGCAATACTAGACGTGTGCGTACACGAATCAACTTCGACTAGATTTTGTGATGAAGAAGGATATGATATCGTACAACGGCTTATATATATATATATATATATAGCACATGCAGTCAGATGTTGAAGAGCACCATAGAAGCCGAGGACTGCAGATTCCCGTGATTTTCTGGCATCTGTGCCCTCATATTCAATATGATTTGCTTGATAAAGGGGCTAGAAAGTGTTTACACTTCACACCACCAATGCTCACTTTGCTCGGGACATCTTGTGTTTTGCCTAAAAGCAGAACGTCTTTACCTATGCGGGTGTTTCCTCCACATGCACCCATTGTGTTGAACATTTGGTCAATGTTCCGAATAACAGTTTTGATGTTTGGCATAGTGTTTGCATAATTTCTATGCAGGTGGAGAAGCTTGTCTATGATCTGCATCTCTGCATGTAATGTGCAAAATGAATATTTGTAAGGGGTAGGGCAATATGGGATCCCAGATGCAGTCCTCGTCGTTGGAACTTGTGCTTTCCTTGTCACGGTTTGGTGGCTATGTGTAATCCACTGATATATAGTCTCTTATCTATTCACTCTCATTTGTATTCTTCTGTATTTTGCACTAAACCTTGCAGAAGGGACAACAATACTTGGCTCTAGGCCCCTGCTCACAGTGACCAAGACATTTGGTTGTCTTAAGATCAGCTAAGATATGCCAATGTATGGCAAACTCTCCCACACCATCAACATACAGCTTCTCCCCAGCAAGCTGATGCTCTATGATTGCTGGAAGGTCGGAGAATGAGAAGACCCAAGATAAGACGGCGTGGTTTTCCTTGGGCACTTGGAATGCAACCAGCCACCACGTATCGTCTTTCAACTAGATGCCAAAAAGTGAAGGGTTGTCCTTAACCATTGATGTTTTCATGTTCATTAAGCTGCCTGTCATCAGCACCAAATTTACGCGCTCCATCTTTTGGCCCTTCTTTATTTCACATTCGTCCATCTTCAAATAGAACGGAAGTATTGGATCCTCTACACAGAAAGGATGGATACATTTGTAACTCTGTGTTGGAACTACGTAAATGGCATAGTGGTTCATGTGAAATGATGTGATTTACCTCTTGGATTCATATCGTAGAACTTTACGATTTGTTCCTAGAATTTGAGTAATGGCAAAAATGTATATTTTTTCTTTACACAACCGGAACTTTCTTCGCTCCCCCTTGGCGTTGTCAAAAATGTGTTCGGATGCTATGAAGTAGAACTCGTTAATGTCCTCATGCACTAAGTTTGGTCTTTCTTGTCTTCTGTCTTAGACCTGAAATGTGTGAAACAAAACAAAATTTAGGATTATCACTCATCCTGGCTAAAAAGTTATGTGGGCTACATCTTGTGCAGACAATACATACTTTATAAGAAAATGTTATGTGTGCATGCTTTGGACAATATAGAGAACTATGACACAAGTAACACATACCTACATTGGCAGCACAAGAATATATTTGTAGTACTTCAATGACTTCAAGGAATCCCAAACAATGCCGTAGAATGCCTCATATTCTTTCCTGCCCTGCCTTATCACATTCAAATACAATGTCTTGCTGCCTAACTGCATCTGCAATCTCTTGTAGAGCCAGATCACACCATAGATTTAGCCCTTTTTTTACCTTGTTCCCTAAATTCCTCTTGCTCCTCCCTAGACCACAGCTTCTTCCCTACAGGCATGGCATAGTCCCTAGGAAGCATTAGGCAAAATATGGACTCATTTTTAGGCCTTTTAGTTCTAGAGAGAGAGTGGCGCTTGACCAATCAGGAGAAGGACACCATAACAAATATGGCCGACTGACTCTCAAGTACACAAGATCATTTCAAGCACTGACCAGTGATTGAAAGAGAGCTTAATGAGCTTCCCTCTCAAAATATGCTTGAAAGCTTACACTTTCCTCCCAAATTTTACTGCTAGCACTTACCAGTCCTCTTACTATTCACCTGTTTCCGAAGTTTCTCACCATCTCAGCTCACGACTTTCCTAATCTTTATACCTTTTTGTAAGTTCTTTCTATCACAGAATGAGTACGTCAAGAAAACCTCGTAGCAGTATTGATGCTATAATAGTATTCAACAACTACAACACAGATGATGGGTCATGGATACCCTCAAAGATAACAGTTGGGAGCTGGGTACTATTGCAAACCAGGAGAAGGAAGAGGAAGAATGCCAACGAGTTTTTAGAATCCTTCAAGGGGCAAGTGAAAGAGTTCAAGGTGTGCAAAAATAACTCTCACTTGACGGAGGTTTTGATACAGCACGCTTTCCACCATATGGAACTAAGGCTGCAAACATATCCTCCTAGCTGGCCTTGTTATCGACCGAACTGTAAGTAAATAGCTAATGCATTTTATTGTGTTTGAGTTTTCTTGTGTTTTTACTGTAGTGAAGACAAGGCTACGTGTGAAGCTTTTAAATGGTGACTTGCAGACATTTACCCATCAAACAGGATGAACTGGCAGCCCATTGAAAGCATCACTGGCATTTTTTATTGCTACCACGCATTTTTGGGTGAACAGATGTACAAAGGCAGTAAGCATAAAGAGCTTGTAGACAACGGTGTCTTCTTCTTTGACGCGAAGTACCCAGAACCAAGCACGCCGTCTGGCTGGGGCTCTCTCACCCCACTTAGTTTGCAAGTACGTGGTTGGGTCTATGAACTTTCTAACAACCTTCCATTATCACTCTGTAAATGGAGAGCTTGTTCCATTGGACCAAGACTTGGCTTTTGTTCCACAAAACAAGCCTCTATTACTAGACATATACTCGGAAGGGAGGCTTTTAACCGTTCTGAACACAACCACCATGACAAGCCTTTCTCAAATAAGACTTGCCACATGAGTTTGTGTTCTACATCGAGAGTAGAAAGGTTCCCAGGCGCGTGGAGAGAAACACAATTATGGGCGATTCCCATATTTTCCCTTGAAGTAATTACTAAAACCAGGCACTCTCGTCTTCAAACTCGGAATGTAGAATTGCTTATTGTAACAGAGAATGCTAATTGAAGGACAAATTTTGCATACAAATGACTCAGTGGTGTTGTGTATCAGTAACTTTTTTTAAATTAAACATCAATGCTTGTTGTCAATATACATTGTTTTCATTGTTGCAAATACATATTACATTGGTAGGGGATAGACTCGCAATGAGAATTAGTACTCTTCTCACCCCATGGCTCTCCGGCTCTTGAGCCATTCGGTCACTTCCGCCTGGCACCTCTCATATTCTTCCATTGCGCTCTGGGTCTCTCGCAATGATTCATACTCTTCTAGATCTTGTATTCTATTTATTTCTGCTACTTTGATTTCAAAATCTTGCGAACAGTCAACCTCTTCCATCCAAAAAATTTGAATACCCTCTACAACACCTTGTATAGACATCACAGTGTGGCGTTTGACATCAAACTCCATGTGTCTGGTTATTGCGATGTCGTGCAAACAACACATTACAAGAGTCACTACCAAGTGATATAGGGCTATATGGAGGGACTCAAGATCTATTTTGCATGCTGCTAATCCCTTATTTTATTTTGTATAGATGATGTAAATGTTAATGGTTGACAAGTTAACAGTTGTTAAGGTTTAGACCGTGCACCATGTGAGTGTGCTTACATCATGAAGATGATAGATTTGCCTAATAATCATGTATGCGTTGAGCATTGTTTGCCACCCTTAAGAAAGATGGTTTGGTTGCAAAGGAAGAGTGACTCGTTCTATGGTAAGGGTTTCAATAGTATTGTTATCGAGTAACATCAGGCTCAGTATCACTTTAACCAGTTAGCACACTTGCACCATTTGGATTATTTGGCTTAACAAACCTACACATCTTAAGTTTTATGGGGAAGTATTGATGTTCAAACATACTTACTCTCTAACGCAACCATAATATTGTTCACGGCCACCCGAGTTTGCAAGGAGGTATGTGTTAGTATGGACTATGTAAAGAAGAAGACTACAATACTCACTAGGAAATCATAAAGACACTTAATATCCAAAAGGATGACTTAATAAAACGTTACATAAAAGTAAAGCATTTCCATACTCTTCATGGTAGGCTAAGTACAGTAAGTCCGTATCCGCAATGTCAATTTGCAAAAACTATTATTTGAAAGTATGACCGACTCCAGTCCTACAATGTTACATATAGGAGCGGATTCAAACAAAACACGCACATCTGAACTTCTTTTGGTAGAAGATTGAGGTTGTGCCTTAAATAAAAAAGCATCCTCACATAAGTTCTAAAAGAGCACCATAGAAGCAGAGGAATCTCGTGAACTTATGATGTTGAGATATGTATATATGTATGTTGATACCAAAAGAAGTTCATATGGAAATTCCCCAAATGTATGTATGTGTGGAAATTCCACCTATGTATCTGCTTTAAGCTCATTGATCAGTTTTGGTACCTTCTCTCTCTCTCTCTCTCTCTCTCTCTCTCTCTCTACCATGCCACATGTCGACAGTAAGACCGCTAAAAGAATACACATCCGCCAGAATCCATCCCATGCCAAAATTTCTGCCAAGATCATGCCCTCCCAGATACTCTCTCTCTCTCTAGCCTAGATAGGTGTCCAAATTCCAATACGCATAATGTAGGAGCTGATCATTGGAGCCTTCAACTATTTTTGCACGTGTGTCTTTGATGGCAAAATTTTGTGCCTCTTTCCGAACACATACACACACACACACACAGTTGATGCATGTGCCGAATATGCCGTCAACACTAGTGCGGGATGAAAATGCGGTCAACATATTGGCACACCTAAGGGAATGTCGTGCTAGCGTCAAGAACCCACAACAAGCTTGTCGACTAGACTACCCTATGTGCTTCTAAGCATAAGGGAGAGGGCTGGTATAACAATACAACCTGGTTTTGGGTGGGCACTTGGCTTGAGTACAAAACACATATGACATGGCACGGCAAACAAATGCCGACACAATGAGCACCCGGCACGTCAGTGTGAGGGGAGACGCGAGGATGTTGGCACTTCTGGCCCTCTATCTCCTCCAATGCTCCCTCTAGCCACTTTAGTCAGTACTCAACCACGGCTCCACTACGCCTCTGCCCACATCATCCATCGTCAACAAGGATATTTTTATTAAAGCTATGCTTATATATTAATATAAAATCTTGACGAAAGTTTATCAAGATAATTTTTTTAGTTTTACAATATTTGTATAACATATTACACTTTTAGAAATTTTCTTTTGAATTTTAAAGAAAAAATTGTAAATCCTGGCGAAACTTTAAAACTTTTCTCAAAAGTTTCAAACCTTTATTTTTATCAAGGCATACAAACTTTCGACACCAATATAAAAGTTTCACTTCTTAACGAAACTAATAGGAAAAAGTACTCTCGCCGGTCGGATCCTCCACGCTGCACTCCTCTCCACTCACGGTAGGGTGGTCAGCCGCTCAACAAACTCCTCTTTCTCATTTCTCCTCGGCATCCTTCGGCATCGACATGAACCGATCTAGCTGTCCGGCATGGGTGCCTCGGCTCTTTGCAAGCATGGTGGGGCTCGAACTTGGATGGCAGCGGCTCTCATTTGGTTGTCCTCGTTGGCATCCACCATCTTCCATCATCGTATGAGCGGGCGTGGTAGTTTCATTTCCCCCTTTGGCATGGGCATCATTCTTAACGAGGTCTCGGGCTGCTTCTTGGTGTGCAACCTCAAGGCCACTAATCCTCCAGCTTGGCCCCGGAATCGATTTCTGGCATTCTTGGCATTCGGCATCTGACCTGTACCCCTGCTAGGGCAGTGCCCATTGCTAGGGTGGTTCGGCATTGGGCACCCACATCAGCTTTGAATCCTAGTGGCATAGGATAGTAGTAAGGATGTATGTTGATTGGCTCGCATGGCAGCTAGTTTCCAGACATGGGCACCCCATGACCATATATATTGGACCTTTACCCTTTGACTTAACAATGGTATGCGAGTAGGGGTTGTGTGTTTGCCCCTACAATAGCAGTAGAATAAGGTTGGGGTGATTGTGTAACAACAAGGCTGCTCCATTGTCAAATAAGAGCTGTAGTTGTTGTAAGGGTAACCACATTAGGGCTGTTGAACGCTACGTGATGGGCAGCGGCCAAAGCTTGTAATGTGTGTGGTGCTGTATATGGTTGCCAAAATGGGCGTATGCAGAGACTTGGGCAGCTCTAGCTGGCGTAGACATGTTGGGTAGGTTGCAATCGTCAAGCTCGTGGTAGGCTCTGCGGGAGGTTAGTTCAGGCGCTAAGGTATAGGTTGCATGCTAGAAACCTGTTCCATGGCAGAGCACACCCCAGGCGGCTAATGTTGTGGCCCTCGTGAAGTGCTGTGCTTGGGAGGCAGCACCATGTCATCGCATTGGAGCCATCACCAAAGGGGGGTAAAGGGCTTCATCGGCATGAACGAGGCCACCGAGCAAGCATGGCATGCATCTTGGACTAGTGCTAACATGTGCGGGCCTTCATGGGTTATGCCTTCAGCTACAGCTTGTGCCCTTGGCCCTTCATCTCCAGAGGGGGGTTTGCCACTCGTGGTCGCCAAGGTGTTGACAGGGAATTGGCCAATAGGGGGAGGAGGAGGAGAGGGAGAGGAGAAGGGGGCTAGGTAAGGAGATGGAGAGGGAGGAGGCCATGGCCAAGCTAAGAGGGAGGGGGAGGAATGGCTAGATGTTCCCTCCATCTCGTGTACAAGCCAGTGTCTAGCATAGGATGGTGCCAAGGACCGCCGGCCCTTATCCCAAGGAGACTACACAGATGGTGTCCCTACCCCTCCTTCTGCTGTGTTGTTGCTGCAACATAACACTCTCCCTCCTTCTATGGTGTTGGTAGTAGGGGCTCAACCTCTCTCCCTCGTGTTTCCAGGCGGTGCTAGCGGCCAAGCCATTTCCTCTCCCTCTCACACAAGACTCCACCTCTCCCGCCACCCCCTTTTGCGTGATGTGCTGGGCGCTCCCTTCTATTTAGCAACTGTTGTTTAGCACCTTCGCTCTCTCCCACCCTCTTGTGCACTAGCCCATGCATAGCACCAGGCGGTGCCAGGCACCAGCCCAGCCAAGCCACACAAGGAAGCCCTCTCTCTCTCTCTCTCTGATAGCCCCTAGAGCAACCATCACGACCTTGCCCCTCTCTCCAAAGCCGATTGTGCGAAAACGACTCCTTCCTGGGCATACACACACAGACACCCCCCCCATACCCACCCCCCCCACACACACACCAGCTCTCTCTCTCCCCCTCAAATATAGAAGTGAGTGCCTGTGAGGCAGGAAAGCCATGGGATTCATAAGCAAGAAACTCTCCATGAGGAGTCGTAGCATGAGAAAGAGCGGATGAATCTTGAGACCCCACACATTAACTAAGTCATCTGTGAGCTTAGACAAGAGGATGCTAGCAATTGTTTCTAGTTATGAGAGCCTCTGTTACCACAGGATTGACATTCCCTTTTACCTTGTTCCCCATAAAAAAAGCACTCCATTCTTGGACGACCTTAGTTTGCCTTTAACTACCCACACTGCCTAGTACCAATCTCTAGCAAATGATTGTACTGACTTCAAGCTTGCTTGTCGATCATCGGACTTCTTGTCTTAGCACTGGCCTAGATGCTCTTGTATGGGACTTAAGCCTACTTGTGCCTCCAGGATCCTTTTGAATAGATAGCATCCTTGAACATTTACGCACTGAGCCTTGTGGCCAAGAGGTCCCGTCTCACTCTCTCTAAGTTGCATGCTCTCCATGTCCCTCTACTCAATTGTTGGCCACTTGCCTTTTGCCAAGAGCTCTTCACGAAGCCTAGCACACTATATCAAATCTGAGCCATCCTTCATAAGCAACTTGAGCCATAGCCTAAGCTTAAAGCTTTTCCATCTATCTTTTGCTACCTCAGTACCCCAATCAAAGTCCATCAAAAGTGGTGCCAGTATGAGCAATTGCATATGGAGTTGAAGGGGGTGCCATCTATACCACAGACCTTAAAATACAATCTGAAAACCTTTAGGTGTATGGTAGTCTTTCTTTATGACCCCACATTGATTAGTATATCAATTAAATATCCTTGATGCTAAAAGACATATAACCAATATATTATGAACATTGTATATCATCACTTTTGGCAAAGATGAAGGCAGATGAATTATTCCGACAAGAGCATCTTGACAATCTATCATTTCTAGATTGGAAACTTGCAATAACACTTGCAAAGTTTGGAAGAAATAGCTCTCGATTCAAAACAACTCAAAGATAATATCCCTGCTATCTAGAAGGTTTTATCTCACAATCTCATTACAAGAGATGAGTATAATAACCATTATGACCTCATCTGAGAGAAATATATTGACAATGTCTCTAGACATCCAACTTGCAACAAAGATCTAAAGAAACTCTCCACAATTGAAGATAACATGTACAGGATAGAAGCTATGCTTTTGCTACACCGGTCCCATATGCAAACATTGCTGCACTCAATTCAGGCATGTCTGCATCCAACGTAAACATCCTGCCCTTCTTCTTTCCTTTTGCTATCAAGCGACCTTTATTTTTCATATCCTCAACAAAGCATCAATGAGGATTAAATCTGACTTGCAAGCCCTGCTCCAACCATTTGACCAACAGAAACCAAGTTCTTGGTGATATTCGAGACATAAAATACATCAAACAGGTATCCCATCCTACATAGACAAAGAAATTTTATCAATTTGCACAATAGGATGTGCAGTATCATCACCAGTCTCCACAAATCCTGATCTTTTCATAGTTGATTCGGCAGGTGAGTTGTTACACACTCCTTAGTGGATTCCGACTTCATGACCACCGTCCTACTGTCTTAATCAATCAACACCCTTTGTGGGATCTAGGTTAGCACGTAGTTTGGCACCGTAACCTGAATTTCGGTTCATCCCGCATTGCCAGTTCTACTTACCAAAAATGGCCCACTTGGAGCTCCCATTCTGCACCAGGGTTCAACGGAGCAACCCCGGCCGCTTACCTATTTAAAGTTTGAGAATAGGTCGAGGGTGTTACACCCCTGATGCCTCTAATCATTCACTTTACTCGATAAAACTGAGCAACGAGCTCCAGCTATCCTGAGGGAAACTTCGGAGGGAACCAGCTACTAGATGGTTCGATTAGTCTTTCGCCCCTATACCCAAGTCTGATGAACGATTTGCATGTCAGTATCACTACGATCCTCCACCAAAGTTTCCTCTGGCTTTGCCCTGCTCAGGCATAGTTCACCATCTTTCGGGTCCCAGCAGATATGCTCCCACTCAAACCTTTCACAGAAGATCACGGTCGGTCAATGGTGCACCCCGCGGGGGGATCCCACCTCTCAAGTTCCTTGCACCTCCATGGGTTTGCCACCCACCGGCTTGCGTACATGTTAAACTCCTTGGTCCGTGTTTCAAGACGGGTCGAATGGAAAACCTAGAACACCAGCGCCTCGAGTGCGCAGGTGCATAAAGCCCGCCACGAGTGGCATGCGCTTCGTGCCTCGGTTGGCACGACGGCATAGGCGGGCCATCAAAAGCTCGCTCTTGTCCCGTCGCACCGGCCTACACTGACCAACGCCCCGCGTCGAGCGGCGGACTAGCTCTCGCCGTTCTGCATCCAACTGGGGCACACCCGCAGCCTCCATTCACTTCCCTCCCAGCAATTTCAAGCACTTTTTAACTCTCTTTCCAAAGTCCTTTTCATCTTTCCCTCATAGTACTTGTTCGCTATCGGTCTCTTGCTCGTATTTAGCCTTGGATAGAATTTACCACCCGCTTAGGGCTGCATTCCCAAATAGCCCCTCCGAAGCAACAGGGTCCGAGCTCGACGAGGCTCTTACCCTCTCCGATGCCCCTTTCCAGGGGACTTGGGCCCGGTCCGTTGCAGAGGATGCCTCTCCAGACTACAATTCGCGCGGCGAGGCCGCACGATTCTCAAGCTGGGCTCTTTTCGGTTCGCTTGCTGCTACTAGGGAAATCCTCGTTAGTTTCTTTTCCTCTGCTTAGTGATATTCTTAAACTCGGCGGGTAGCCTTGCCTGATCTGAGGTCCATGTTCCAATACGGGGGGAGCTCATCGGCACCCCCCACGAGCCCGATCTCGGGACGTGCACCTCCAGGAAATTCGTCCGCAAACTGCTGCCCCGCAAGGGGACGGACCACCATTGCGACGCCTCGCCACTCAGTGCCATCGATCCATTTCAACCGATCGCATTGCCTCGGAGGGGCATCACGGACGGCCAGCTCCATCGCTCGGCCCCCCTCAAAGAGGAGGGGCAAGGGGCGTGGTTGTGGTGAGGACGGTCAGACAAGCATGCCCTTAGACTACGTATCGCATTTCGCTGCGTTCTTCATCGTTGCAAGAGCCAAGATATCCATTGCTAAGAGTCATTTTTACTTGTGTTACATCCTCCACGAGGGAGGGATATCAAACCATTGCGTTTCTTCAGTGCCTCGCACCCATCGTGAGGGGGCAGAAGGTTTATCATGCGGCCCCATGCCGAGGCACGGAGGAGGGGGGCTGCCCGCACGGTGGATGGGGGGAGATCCCCGCCCCCCACTGCATGATCGATGGACTGTCCCAGCTCGATGCCACGCCCACTTTCGCCTGGTTCCAATGGGGAGCGTGGCATCGACAGCCGCGCCTCCGAGCGCGGCCTCTCGATGTTATGTCCACTGTGGTTCACGGTGTTTCTCACGGTGATGTGTCTCAATGATCCTTCCGCAGGTTCACCTACAGAAACCTTGTTACGACTTCTCCTTTCTCTAAATGATAAGGCTTAATGAACTTCTCACAACATCACCGGCGGCGAACCACCGACATCGCCGCAATCCAAAAACTTCACCGGACCATTCAATCGGTAGGAGCGACGGGCAGTGTGTACAAAGGGCAAGGACATAGTCAACACAAAATCATGTATTTTTCTTTCAAGCTTGTGTCTACTCTCCTTCTCTCTCTAGCACTCTCTCTCTAATCAATGTGTTAATTAAGTCTTGATTAGGTCAAGTTAGGAAACCCTAACCCTAAAAATCCAACATCTACGGTCGCTTGTATAATTGTAGAAAGAAGACTTCCAAGCTTTTATGGAGAGATATCCAAGGGCTCGCTTGGAGGCACCTTGAAGGAACACATAAAGACTACAAACACACTCCCATCTTCTATGGCAGTCTTACTCATTTGGACTGAGTTTTGGATGTGGATCTGCTACATCTACCATGTAATCTTCACAAAGGGAAGATGTGGAAGGATCAGCATGAGAGAGGAAGAACAAGATCATAAGAAATGGTCTTGTGACCTATCTAACGGGCCCCACGAAAAGCTCCTACCTTGCTGATGAACATGCTATGTGAAACATGGAGGCTATGCATGTTTTGGAGCTCCAGCAGGGCAAAGGATGGAGAAGGCCTTTGAAGCTATCAAAAAAGCAAGAGATGCAGTTGTGAGTGTCAAGGAGGCAGCATGACAAATTAAAGAACACCGAGCTTGGATTATTTCGGAGTTGAGCCTAACGAGGTTGGAGCTAATGAACCTGCAATTCTAAAATCGTTGCACTGTTCATAGTGAGGCTATGGGAATTGAAGCTGTCATCGATGCATTTGTAAGGGACCTCTCTCATCTGCTATTGATTGCCATGACATCGACAACTCCTTCCTTGCAAGGTTGCCTACTTGACGTCACTATTTTCTTCATTAAGGAACAGGTAACCTCAAACTTTCTTTAGCACTCATATTTCATTCTGGATGAAGCTCATTGGTTAGTACTGAACATGATTATCTAGATTTTCTTGTGTCTCATAAGCAATATTGTCAGTGTATCCTACCCTTTTGTTTGGCCTCGAGCATGTCAAATGCATCATTGTTTGCATGATAGTGTGCATGGTTTCATCGCATACTTACTGTCATCATTACATCGGAACATGGTCATTCACTTGGATAGGTGTGCCATCGTTGAAGTCAGAAGACCCTATTATTGAAAGTGATGCAATACCTACCTATCAGTACATGATCATATTTGTCGGCTAGGTACTAGACATTGTGTAAAACAATGACATACTCTAGTACATATTTGGACAAACTCAAGATTTAAATGAGTTAACAAAAATGCTATTCAAATAACTGACTTGTGACCCTCTGATACTGGGGAGGAGAAGCATACGGCACCCTCCAACACCAGAGGAGAAGCATACAAGACTCTTTAACACCAAAGGAGAGACTCATAGATGGGAGAACGCCACATTCCCTACAAATTATAGAAAAATGGGTGAGGATGGTGCAACCCCCTTGCCATACATTTGTATGGTCTTTTTTTTTCCTCCATGGTCACAAGCATGCGTGCACCTATTGCATTTATCTACATCAAATGTTCGTAAAAAAAGAAACAAACCAAAATATTAAGTTATATTATATTAATAAAATGAGAGAACCATCAAACTAAAATATCTTCCGAAAAACTACACGCATACCAAAGCAAGCAATGAATCTTCAATTTGCAAAACCAAAGTATTGGAGTCATACATGATGAAGCCTGAGAGAAATTTTGGAGAGTTGGCTCAACATGCTGATCAGCATAAGAATTGTCATTTTTTAGGTAGGAACAATTGTTAGAGCACCATCAATGGTCACGGCCAGTTACTAGGCACTCTCCAAAAATAGTGACATCAAACGCCAATAAGCAGACACTCATGAAGCTAATCGTCGACATCCATCGTAGCCTAATGGTTAACATGGTAGCCTTTTGATCGTGAGATCTCGAGTTCGAGAGTACTCGTTAATTGGAGCATAAGCGACTTTCTGCTATTTTTGCTATCGAAGTGGGTGTGTAGTTGAGAAAATTGCTTGATTTTTTTTTTCTACAATCATCATTGATCGAAGATGCTGACATAGGCAAAGTTCAAAAAAATACACTCCGGAGAAAATGCGCTCACCATTTTTTAAGGTGCCTTATAACTGGCCCCTTTACCCTAGTTGTTGCAACTTGTCGCTTTCTCCTCGCATACAAGAATTGTTGCATGAGCGACTCCACCTATTTTTAAACCTTAACCAACTTTTCAACCGTCTTTTTTTATCTTTATGACACCAATAAGCTTGTGCCAAGTGGCTTCGTCTCCTTCTGACATCCCAAAAAGTCTTTTATACAAAAAGGTAATGATGTGTTTGTGAGACTATTGAGCATGTAGAAAGGAAATGTAATGCTCTCACTAGTTTTTTGGTTCAAGAAATTAATAATAGATTTCCATCACATGACTTGGTTGAAGCATCTAACATCATCTATCCGAAATTTTGGTATTCTATAACCTATGTAGTGGATTTCTGAGGCATTTTGGATATCCCAAGGACAACCATGATGAGTGAAGGGGATAATCCCCTCACCAAAAATAGCTCATTGTTGCAAAAGCACCGTACGAGGATTACAAACTAGTACAGAAACTTGTTCAATTAGAATTGATGTGGATTATACATGAATTATACACCAACAATAAAACAATGACTTTTTTTGGTGAATGCCAATAGTTATATTTGAGCACGAACATAAAAGTGTCCTAACACATGGATGCAATGAAAAAGCAACACTAAATTAGTGGTTCCATCAATCAGCTTTGCTCAAAATGGCACAACCATGACCTATCCTTTCTCCTTGTGTTGCTATAATCCAAGACTTTCTATATATTACCTCCTTCATTTACAAAATAACAAGGAGATGACCTATTCCTCTGCAAAATCTACTTATGTAACTATATATCCCTCAACTCCATCGTTGGGGGTTTATAAAGGCTCTAGGTCCCCAAAAGCTCTCACTGGATCACCATCTTCAAGATTCATCACGACTCCATGGCCGAAGTTAATGCACTCACACGATCTAAGCTGAGATTGTGGAAACTTAATTGCTCTTCCTAACATTTGGTTCATAGGAACTAGCCTCTACAATGTGTGCACATGCACATAAAATAAAATGTAAAAACTATCAAGTTTCCATACTTTTGACAGTGGCTCATATTCCTAAACCTAAGTTTTTGTTACTTCAAGGACATTAAAGTAGTTCAGTATTTGTAAGTGGAATACAAAGAGTAATTGAGGTAGGGTGAAGTGGTTGTTGTTTGCATACAAGGTCTGGCCAACATTAGCCTAGTATAAGCAAAGATCATGCCCTTGACTTGTCAGGACATAGGAGAAAATACTCATAACAGATATCGCTCTTCAACCAACACGTTAAATGCAGACTCTTAACCTCACTATCATATAAAGGACTAGGTTACTTTCACCAAGTTTTCAATCCACTGAGTTCCTTAGGTACACATTTGAATACAATTGCTCACGCATTTGCAGGTATGCACAACTATTACATAGCAAGATATATCCTTCAACAAATGATTGGCACAATAATCCAATTACCCCAACTTCGAGCACTCACCCACCAACCCACCAAGGCTCTTGCTCAACTCACTCCCCACCCACAAAACACACCATGAGATTGTGCACTGCTCTCCGGATTGCACAATATACATACCCAATAGTTGGGATCAATTTTACACATTTCCTTGTTGAGATTACCATTACAAACATCAAGCTCAGTAATGAACAAGTTAAGCTTACAATATTCATGTTAGGATAGTACAGAACATGGTTCTCACACCCCTTGTCTAAAAGGTATCCTCAACATTCATGTGAGACTTTATAAGATTTATGATAATGATAGCTACATGAGTAAATGAGATTCCATTCATGCAGCATCACCTTGTCAACCCATATGGATTGTGTTGGCCAGGTTATGCCATAAATTCTATAATGGCTCTAGTGGGCTGAATCTTAACACCATCCACAATAACCCCCTTTTTCCACCGTCCACCAACAATCTCCATCATGCTAAAGTTCACCTTTAGTCGCATCTCCCTCTCCACATGAAACTCACCAACATCAAGCTCCATCTAAGTTCCACATGATCTCACGCAGGCCATAGTAGTCGAGCTTACAAGCGAAGCTTGATCTCCAATGAACAAACATTGAGACTCTTTACATTGACCATCCGATGTTGAGAGAGAGAGATTCACAGGTGCTCTGACCCAACTAGATCTTAGGTCCACAAACATTATCCGGAATGACATTGTATAGCCCCTTGGCATAAACATGCTGTCAAGGTCCCCACGTACTTCAAACTAGCATACATGATGCAAGTGGGCACTTTCAGGAAACCTGATAAAAGAAAAATGCCTAGCATTAGTAAGACGAAGGAGTCAATTTAAGTAATATTATAGTGTCTTCTATCTGTGAGACAATCCAAGAATCAAGTTGTGGGAGCCAATGCCAATAATGCTCGTCATCTCCCCATACAATTGTCAAGTCTCTTGCGCCTTTTACAATATAGCCTTGCCCCGTGCATGGATCCAACCAATACGGCTGAATATGGCCAACTAAATGCAAGTGAGAAAGCATAAAAATCCATTTGCTATAGCTTCAAACTTAGCTCGAAGTATAGATGACAAACCTAATGGTCAGGGTGGCAACTCCAACTCCATGCCCTCCTTTCTTTATGGTATCACGCACACACCTCTTATGTGTGCACATGCATAGACACACATATAGCTATGTACTGCTTATCACATATAGCTACATGTTGCTTCTTATTTGCCCAAAAAGCTTCTAAAAGCTCTTTCTGGTGAGACCCACACATACAAACAAACAAGTCCTAATTGGCTTCATGATACTAAAATATACAAGCATACAAGGACTAGAAAACTTGGATCGAAGAAATCTCTCCCTGCTTCGGAGTCCCTAACCCCTCGTTATGGAATAATTAAACATTTTGCTGTTCCTGAGGTTCTGAAGACACCCTGGGCATTGCCTCAACTTCAGGTATGTCTCCCTCCAGTGCACTTACTGCCCTTGCTTCTCGAGCTTAAAGAAGAATTTCCCATCTCCTTCTCTAAAACCTCACTCCATAAGAATATTGAGGAAGATTTGAACCATCATTGGAATCACTCATGCATTGTGCACATGCTCAAAGATATACAAATAAGAAATCATTTGCTTTTGACAATACACGTGCAGGGCATAAGATCCAGTGGCTGCCCCAAATCTCATAGAACCTCTCTGGGTCTAGTATATGAACCTAGCCAACCAGCTTAATTGAAACCGCTTCATCGAGGATGCAATCCTTAATTTAAGGTTGCTAGGCAATAGCGGGAAGAATTCCTCTAAAAGTCATGCCTCATAGAGGTTCCTCACCAGCAAGGCATCATACTTCTTAGCACCAATAGATATCTAGGGAAATTCCACACTTAGCAGGATTGCCAAAGTGTTTGAGGCCATTATTCCTCAAACTCTAAACAGAAAACAATCATATAGCACCATTACAAGCACCAAAACATGCAGGAAGTTGTTGCATACAGAGTGCAGTCGCCTAAATTGCAAAAGACACAAGAAGACCAGAAGTGCAACTTCCAATATTAATCTTGATACAAACTTCAACTTAGACGCTCTATTTAACCAACTAAAATTCGGTTTCCATAGACCAAGAACTCCCAACTACTTAACACTACTCAATAGAGACTAAAGTTTAAAAGTAACTAAAAGACACCAACTAAAACATAACTTCTAGAAAATACCCCTTTAACAATCCACTTGCTTCTGCCATGCTTCCTATCATCCTCTTCTTGCTCATCAAATGCAGTCAATTGCTTCTTCTTAGGCCTTGGATTGATAGATATTGGGGTGTGTAGTTGGGCTGTCTCTACTCCAACAGGGATGGCATTTAAGTCTATCCCATGCTTATCTCTTAGTCGGGGATTGCATCAGATAACTTTTGGAGGTATGATCTCTGTTGCATTGAGTGCCAACTCAGCCCCATGCTTGATCCCAGCTATCTTCTTCCCATGAGGCTCATTTGCTCCCCTTCTCAAAGCCATGTTGTTAGCAAGCCTGGGGGTAGGTTGTGGATTGATGATTTCTGAAGTTTGTAGGTGGGGTGTCTCCACTACAATAGGGGTGACATTTTAGTCTATCCATAGATCCTTCTTTTCTCTCAACCAGGGACTGCATCGGATAAAATTTGGAGGTGTTGTCTCTGTTGCATCTATCTCAAGACCTTGCTTATCTAGTCTCAACCAGGGAGTGCATCAGATAACATGTGGGGGTGTGGTCTCCATTGCATTGAGTGCCAGATCAGCCACAAGCTTGCTCTCTACTATCTTCTTTCCATAAGGTTCTTTTCCTCCCCTTTTTGAAGCCATGCTGTTAGTAGCCCTGGGGGTAGCAATACAGGAACCATTAGCACCATCCATTCCATACCATAAACCGCACACACATACACAGACCATGCCAAACACAATCACCCTCAAATCTGTAGTCAATTGAATCCCAATAGCCAATAATTAACAAACGCCTCAAAAACGACACATCGGCCAAGATGTAGTTAGGGCATCCTTTGAGCTAGACACACAAACAAAGCTGGGATTGGTGTTTCTTATAACCAAAAGAGAAGATGCAGGCCATGAATATGCAAATGATGGCCTGCATCTAAGAGGAGGAAATGTGGACCCTCCGAACACCCTGCTCCGACAAAGTAGAGAGGGAGGTGCAGAAGACAATGGAGGAGTCTTTGACCATCATGACCCTCTACTTGCATTCGATGAGAGCAAGGTGGATTTTAAAGTAGCAAACATAGCTCTATAGAATGTTCAAGGAGGAAAAAATGACCCCCTCCATTCTCCACATGAAGGTCGGATTTTGAAGCAGCTAACATAGTTCTACAAAATGTTCAAGGAGGAAAAAATGACCCCCTCCATTTTCCACATCAAGGTCAGATGTGACCCAAGAAGGACAATAGCCTCAATCACCAAGGAAAGAATGCTACAAGGACAAACTGGCAGCACATATCAACCTATTGAGACCTCTAGATGAAGAAGACCACTTTACCATTGACCTAGTACTATAAATGCATGAAGACCATGAGCCAGACAAGGGCTTTCTTGCATCAGATCAAGGAGATGCTTCTAACCAACATCACCCTCACCTTTTGCCTCTACAACACCTGAATGACCACAATGCAAACACACATGCCATTACAACAAATGGTTACTACGAGGGAGATCTTGTATATATTGTATTGCATGTGGCAGAGGAAGCATGAATCCAATGTGTGTGAGAGAGCGCACATACTTAGGAAATGAGGGCAAGCTTGGAAACCATCAACACATCCTCATAGAGGCACACACGATCAACATAGGTTATGGAGCTATGGCAAGCTTTCAAACAATCAACACAGGCTATCAGGATATGGAGCTATCCCCTACACCCTCAAACCACCAATCCAATCTCTACTCTCAAACCTACCTCACACTCTGTGTTAGCGGTTTTCCGCAACAGACATCGTAGTCTAGCCAACAAAATATCAAACTCAAGGATGTAACTAACCTGACTAGGGAATGGAGGCTTTCCCACATGTGTCAAATGTGGATGAGGATACTAGAAATCTAAAGTCTCAAGCAAACTATGTCTAGCCTATGGATATGACACCCATATGCCCTCTAATCACCCGTACGGATTTCTAACATGCAGCCAAGCTAGAAAATCATGTTCATATAAATGCAAGGTATATCCCCAAGCAAGGCAGGACCCCAATAATCATGGGAGGATGTGCATGAATAGATATCACGATCTGTTCCTCGTACGTTTTTACCTAGAGCACTTTATGGCTCGAAATGGTAACCTACATGTGCGAAACACTCTCCCAACTATTATGGAACATAAATCAAGCCTAAAACATGCCAAAAACTAAGATTAGAAGCATAAACCCAATGAGGGAAGGGTGTACCAAAGCACACACATTGCATGCATTATTAGCATCAAGAAGAAGAGCTCGACGAGGGGAACGAAAACCAATCACCTACATACCCTTCTGACAAGAATTGAGCACGGTGTAAGCTCCTGAAATATAGCCTTGCCCACTTGATACACAAGTATAGTACTACTCATAGTAAACCTTATCTCCTTAATCCAAATGTTTCTTTTACACATTACAAGAATTGGTTTTTGCGAGGGGAAACTTCAATAATGAATAACCATCTTTTATCTTTTGGATCTTCTTTCAAAGCCACTTGCTCACCGTGTTCTGGCAAAACAAAAGTATCCTTTTAATATGTCCATAGTTTTGTGGAGTCGATTTGGATCAATCCACTCTTATCTCGTCACACGGTCGATTGTTGCCCTTTAATAACAACCCTAAACCACTTGACATCATATATATACATATTAAGTGTTATAAAATGTACCTTGATGATGTCTTGAAAGATGTAGGTTTAGATTATGTTTATGTTTATGTTAAATGCCCATAGGTTTAGGTTTAGAGTTAGATGCTCGTAGGTTTAGGGTTACACTTAGGTATAGATTTAGGTTTAGGTTTAGCTTTATAGTTTAGGATTTATTTAAATTATATGTATGTAGAGAGGGATGTATGATATATGTATGTAGATTATTATAAGTGTTCTAGATAGGTATGTACATTACATTTATGCATGTATATTATATATATGTAGATAGGTATGTACATGATATGTAAGTAATTTATATTTAGGATTATGGTTATGTTTAGGTTGAGGTTTAGGTTTAGATTTAGGGTTAGATTTAGGTTTAAGTTTAGGATAGATGCTCGTAGGTTTAGGTCTAGGTTATGTTTAGGGTTAAATTTAGGTTTAGGTTTATAGTTTATGGTTTATAATTAGATTTAGGTTTAGATTTATGGTTTAGGTTTTATGATTTAGTTTTAGGTTTAGGTTTAGATTTAGATTTAGATTTAGATTTAGATTTAAGCTTATATTAGATATTCGTAGGTTTAGGTTAATGTTTAGGTTTAGGTCTAGGTCTAGGTTTATGTTTAGGTTTTGTATTGGATTTAGATTACATTTAGGATTTAGGATTTAGATTATAAATGTAGGTATATATTTTATGTACATATATACAAAGATATGTATGTATGTATGTATGTAGCTGTGTAGGTATGTATTTAGACATGTATGTATGTAGATATGTATGTATGTATGTAGTATGTATGTATGTACGTAGATATGTATGTAGAATTGTACATATGTAGGTATGTATGTACGTAGATAAGTATGTAAAAAGATATATACGTACATAGATATGTATGTAGAAAGATATATATGTGCGTAGGTATGTATGTAGAAAGATATGTATGTATGTAGGTATGTATGCATGTAGAAAGATATGCATGTGTGTAGGTATGTATGTATGTATGTAGATATGTGCGTATGTAGGTATGTATGTACATAGATATGTATGTAGAAAGATATATATGTACGTAGGTATGTATGTAGAAAGATATGTATGTATGCAAGTATGAATGTATGTGTGAAGATATGTACATATGTATGTATCTAGATATGTATGTATGTATGTATGTAGATATGTATGTATGTAGATATGTACGTAGGTATGTATGTAGGTATGTATGTAGAAAGATATGTATGTATGTAGGTATGTATGTATGTATGTATGTATGATGATATGTATTTATGTAGGTATGCATGTATATATATATATGTGTATGTATGCATGTATGCATGCATGTATGTATGTAAGTAGATATATATGTGAGTACGTAGGTATTCAAGTATGTATATAGATATGTAGGTATGCATGTAGATACGTAGGCATGTATGTATCTATATACGTGCATATGTATGTATGCATGCATGTATGTAGAAATATGTGAGTATGTGGGTATGCATGTATGTATACATATTTGTAGTTTTGCATGTAGATATGTAGTATGTATGTAGATATGTATGCATGTAGGTATGTATGTATGTAGATATGTATGTAGAAAGATATATACGTACGTAGGTATTTATGTAGGTATGTATGTAGAAAGATATGTGAGCACTAGGTTTGCATGTATGTATATATAGATATGTAGGTATGCATTTAGATACATAGGCATATATGTAGATATGTAGATATGTAGATTTGTAAATATGTAGGTATGTACTTATGTAGTTATGTATGTAGGTATATACCATATATATGCATGTATGTATATAGATATGTAGGTATGCATGTAGATATCTAGTCATGTATCTACATATGTAGATATGTACCTATGTAGGTATGTATGTACATAGATATGTATGTAAAAAGATATGTATAGAGAGAGAGGGGGCGAGAGAGAGAGAGAGAGAGAGAGATAGAATCTTTAGTAAAATATGTTCTGTATTTTTTGAAAATTTGTAGCAATGTCAGAAACACCAGGTCATACACCAAACTTTACACCAATCACCGCAGCAGTACCTACTCCTTCTATGACTCTAAGGCTTATGAGTCCTCAACAATTTGTGGACTTTCTGGCATAGTGTACTAGTGAGCAATATGATATAGCTTCACGTATGTTCAGGGGTACAAGCGCTACAACAACGCAACCTCCCATAGCAAAAGCCACACCTATTTCTTTTCCTACCTCCGCACGCTCAACCACTCATCATCGTGGTCGACCACGTAGACCCATGGCGAGGAGGATCATATGCTTCCACACCTTCATAGGAGAGACCATCCATTGATTCTCTCACCTTGACACCCATGAGCGTGGGCTCTCATAGTTCACGTCACTGCTACGATGTTACTCTGTGCACAAGTTGTAGACCTACAAGTGTGGATGGGGCCGTCATTGAAGTTGAAGGCAGCTCTGCCATTAAGGTGCATATTAGAGATCTATGTCACACATCCTTCCAAGAAGATGTGATGGTCCACTTCCCCAACTTGGATAAGGGGAAGAAAGAAATAATCATTAATTTGATTCTTACGGAATATCCACCAATGGAAGGGAGTGAAACAGTGCCCTCCCATTGGATAAAGGATAAAATGGTAGCAAGTATGTCTCAGTGCCATAGTGACATCATACAAGCATGATAAAAATAGGACAGGGAGCTCGCATTTGGTGTAGCGGTGGATGGGATTCTTTTCACGCTTATTTTGTAATTGTATTAATACTCTACTCTTAAGTCATTTTTTTCCCTAAAATATTATCAAATGTCTTCTCTTTTAGATTAAGAGATTAGTTGGAGACCAAATCTTGCATGGATGTATGTCTAGGGTGGCCTAAGAGTCGTGCAAAGTTACATCCCCAACAAAAATGTCCACATGTATTTCGTTAGTACGTGTATCATTTTTCATACGTAGTCATGCTAATAGGGACCAACAAATAAGTCCACACGCGTATTTCATTAGTACGTGCACGAATTTTCTTAGTCACATTTTTAAATGTCCTAAAGCACAAAACACAATTACAACATTACTACTAATAAACAATTTTTTGTTTTACAAACACAACAAATCCCATTGAGAAGACATCAGACATCATGTATAAAATAGAATCTAATACAATGATGTGTATAAACGTGTATACAACCATCAGAGTGAAATACAAAATATGAGTCCATGAAAATTACAATGGTACGGTCACACAGTGAGCCTATACATATCGAATACAAAAATGCGTAATCAACTAGTGATACCCAATAAAAATCAATCTGATCAACTGATGATCTTAAAAAATATGATATGTAATGTGCTACTCCTCAGGATCAGCTCTCATGCCAATAGTTGCAAGTATGCTCTTGTGATCTGCCACTGCAAGGTGCCATCGTGGAGTGGACGTCGCCTTGCGAGTGCGAACACGACTCAAAGTAATCTTGATCGCAACAACAAGATGAGAATACATGTATGCCTCCTGATTCGCCATGTACTCCTGGAACTCAATATAGCGACCACGCCTTTGTATCTACTGAAAATAGTGGCCACCTACGATCATGCTATGAGCATTGAAGTGCATCCCATGCCCATCCACTGTATCCTCATTCAGCACACTCTTCAGAATAGAGCATCGCAACAAGTAATAATCCACACCCTCCTCATTGTCCTCCAAAGCAATAACCGCGAAGATATCACCAATACGCAACATATTTGTAAGATGGTCATAATCTCTAGAGGAACTGAATCCCGCATCCTGATCATCATGTACCTCCTCCCAAGGCTGGAAGGGAGAAAGCACTCGCCGTACCCATGGATCGGCCCATGGTATCATGGAGCACCCTCCCCAATCATCATCAATGCATGTAGAGCAAAAACATGCAAACCGTCAAGAAAAGATCGTGGGGTGAGACTCACCTATGCTCCTGATGGAATGGAAATCAAGAGTGCCAGACACTGAACGACAATCAAAAGGCCTAGACCGATCAAGACTCCCAATGTCCACGCACCAAAAATACCGGCTCACCACCCTATCGTCACGCGACTGAAACGAGGAGATAGCACTAGTGGATAAGTGCTGGCTGCACCACCATACCACATCATGTGCATCCTTGAAGCGATCAGCAGTGTGACGCAACTGGTATCGACGCAAAGCACGCTTCACGCAAGCACCTGCACCATCGTGCTCTCCCTTACCGTGCCTTGTCTCGAGGTAGCTCCATGTGATCGGAATGCCTATCTCACGGTGCCATCTGCAGAACCAATAAAACTGTCTAGCAGATTTGAACTAACCACCATAGCCATCTGACCAGATCCAGCGCCGCTGCCATGTGACACCATGATCCCTCAAGAAACTATCATGCAAAGTGAAGCAATGCAGCACGAAATGGGCATCATGCGATCGATCATCACTAATGTAGAAGTGATACTCTCGCACAATGACGTGTGAGTCCATGGTGCTATCAATGCCATCCACATGAGCCTGTGCATGACGATAACTAATGTGCACCAATATAGCAACCTGCAATATGGCATTGAAAAAAAATATGACTATTGAAATAATTCAATATAATGAGGCTATAAAAAAATCAATACTCCATCACACTTCACCTATTCAAAGAAATAATACTCCGATTGGATCTCATGCTATGGTGCAAAGGTGTAATTCTCCGCAAAGTCCACCACTGAGACAACCACCCCTGTAGGAAATGTCCTCAAACATGCATGGAACTGATGATCCTCCCATTTCGCAGTGTGCGAGTGGCGTATGTAGCGGTACAACTTCCCTCGAAAACTGTCAATGAATACAACACATGGTGTCTCCTTCCCCACAAGCTACAACCTTCTCGACTATGCACCACCATCTAATGTCAAGGTACTGTACTCATACTGCTGCCAACGAACCATCTGCACATGACAAGTATCTAGTGCAACTCGTGGCACTCTAGCAAAGTCACCACACAAAGTACACCGGCCTTCCACACAATCAAGGGAGTGGAATAAAGCATCACCATCTCGTGTACACAATATGGAATGAATGAAGTCACGAGGGCTAGTAGGAACCACTCCCCTATGACCATCAAGGGAATGGAATACGTCATACATCAATCCAAAATCCACATGGTAGTGGCAACAGCATGTGTCACGCTCCTGAAAGCATCACACAAACCATGGCCTGCATCGCTCAAATGACCTCTGCCCAATCCTGAACTCCGGGTGTGCCTCTACAAACTGAGTGTACAACTCAGTCTGGGTACACTCGAAAAAACATGCACCATGCTCAATGTACACACCGCGTGACACCCTCTTCCGCAATGCCTTCTTGAACACCGGGGATGCTCTGCAATGCTCCTCCCAAAACTATTGTATGAAGGACCTAGTGGAATCATCCAACAATCGATTGCTACGAGGTGCAGGACCACTCGAAGCCCAAAGAGCATCAGTCTCACTATCCTCTAGACTCTGCCTCCTAATCATGCCTGCTCGCAATGTGAGCGATGCAATCTGAAGAAGACGTGAAGTGGTACGCACATGGCCTATCATATGAGGTCTACTAATGGCAGCCACGATAGCACGACGTGCTGCCAAGGCATCAGTGGAGTTCCTATGCTTAATAGAAGCATAGGAACGTCGAACACTGCTAAGGACCTCGCTACATACAACCCTATCTCTACATGCACCAAGACCAGCAAGCCTCCTACACTCTACCAAGTCAAGGTGATCAATGAGGGACGTGAGAAGAGAAGACTGCGAAGTTGGCATGAGGTCACAAAAAAAGAGTGCACAATCTTGCTAGTACGACGACGGATAGTGGACTTCGGCAAGTCACGTCGTGAAGCAACACTGCTGCTGCAAGGTGGGGCAAGGGGATCAATGGGAGATGGTAGGGTGGAGGGGGGAAGGGAGGCGCCAAGAGGAACGGGGGGAGGGGGAGGGGGAGGGGGGAGGGTGGAGGGGGAAGAGGTAGAGGTGGAGGCGCCAAGGGGAACGGGGGGAGGGGGAAGAGGTAGGGGAAGGGCAGAGGCTGGAGGTAGGGGAGCAGATGAGGATGGGAGGACAATGGAGGTGGGGGTGGGGGTGGGGGTGGAGGTGGAGGTGGAGGTGGAGGTGGGATGTAGAGGTGGAGGTGGATCGGTGGTGGCAGCGTGAGCTCTAGCTCTAGAGGCTCTCTTGCGCTCACAAGCCTTCCGCTTGTGCTCCTCATCAATGAGATTTGGGGGGGGGTTCCTACATCTTTCACGTCTACTAGCTCTACGGCTTTGAGAACCCATTCTCAATGAAAGTAGGATGGAAGGTGTGACAAAGTGATGAGGAGGCAAGAATGGCTAAGAATGGGTGAAATGAACCAAAACGTGGTGTCTTATAGAGAGCCTAACCTCATCCACTAGATTGCTCTTAGATTGCTCTTCATTATTATTGGTGGAGAAGGTGCTAAGATTGAAACTAATTGGCTGGAATCCAACATTAATTTCGAATATTTGCATCGTTTGATTTTATTCCAGTTTTGTCCTACAGATACCTCGATCGAGGTATTCAATGCCTCATGTAGGTATAAACCTTGATCGAGGTACATACCCCCACGGTCATATACCTCGATCGAGGTATTCTATGCCTCACGCAGGTCATAAACCTCGATCGAGGTATTCTATGGCTCGCACATCGTGGTCATAAACCTCGATTGAGGTATTTTATGCCTTGCGCACATCATGATGTGTATACATGTGGCTGATGTGGCACCATGCATGGTCATGATGTGGCAATATGGTGTGGAATATATGAGTCTCTTCCATGACGTGGAAATGTGATGTGGCAAGATGAGTTGGCATTCATGAGGTGCTAGATTGACATGGCAAATTGAGGTGGAGGGATTGGTGATGTGGCAAGGTTGACGGGGTATGCCAAGGTGGCAAGGTGTGATGACATGGCTCCAAGAGTTCCTATGATATGGAATGATGAGGTGGCACATGTGGCTGATGTGGTAGCACGTGTGGCAATGTAAGGTGACATGGCAAGGAGTGATGTCACATCTCCTTGATGACTCAGCCTTCCACATGCGCAGCATGAACACTCCAAAGGATTGCCACTAGGGTCGGTGATGCTCCTAGCCTACCTCACCAAGCCTAATACCAAGCCTACCTTGTCTTGGTATTAGGCTTGGGTGGCCCTTTTTCCCCCACAAAAGGGAGATTTCACTCTTGGAGGCCATATCGTACGTTTCCCTTATTCGAATTTAACCAAATTTTTTTCCTCTTATTCATCATGCAGAGGACTAAAAAAATTGACATTTTTGAAATGTTTGGTCATGTTTGAGAATTACTAGATTTATTTTTAATATTCTTTGTTGATCCTCAAAGGAGTAAAAGTAAAAATTAAACTTCAATCTTCCTAAATCTAGCCGTTGGATTTGGGATTTGATGATTCAACCACATACCCCTATGTGCCTACTAACCTTCCACCGAATTGGATTTGCTTAATTATTCAAAATACTAAAAAAATGTGGTGTGCTACTAAAATGCATGTATTTTATGACTTTATTTATTATAAATAATTATTTATAATTACATAAATCATTCAAAAAATTACCAATAAATCAAGTTAAGCTCTACATAATGTAAAGAGACCACTTACAAAGTTTCAATAACATTTAATCTAAAATGAGTGAGAAATTTAGAATTTAATATGACACTCTCTGTTCGTGATAAAGGTGTGACCACCCTGGAACCATGCCGTGTGACACAAAGAAATTTTTTGTGTGTGCATTGAATTTTCAATCAGACTATATGATTGTGTGCACAATAGCAAGTGTGATGTTGTATCTGAAGACTTCAAAGACTAGATCCATAGGGAAGTAGGTGAGATTTGCATTTTTGTGTGCTAAAAAGCTTGTTTTTCCACCTCCTAAGGATTGGGGAGTGAACAAAAAGTGGACACTCTTAGCTTGCTACTTCCCGGGGCATCAATTGGTCTACATACCCTCATGGCATCCACAACGTGGCTACTCTACACCAGAGAAAAACAATCAAAACCTACGAGCTTAAAGGCCAAAATCAAGTGCAATATCTTAGTTAAGTAGTGGCAACATGGACAAGATGTATCAAATGCCAGGATAAGAGACTTATAATGCAGAGTGGGCCTACTAGTTTAGAGCCAAGGATGGAGAATTAGTTTTGAAATTTGTTGAACTCTGGCTCAAATTTGGCAAGGGGTAGTCAAACCTCAACACCTCACAAATTTTTGTGTGAATCATGAGCCAAACCAAGCCAAAATGTGGCTTGGGTTCCAATACGTAAACGCATACTAAGCAAAGATAAACCAACATTCTCTTGGTAGATTCTTAGTTTGCATTGAAAACCATCCAGTGTATTTCCTAGATAGACCGCAGGTATCCTACCATGGAGATAGGTATTTTGGACTAGATGGCATGATGTATCAGGTAGTGGACAACCCGCTTGAGGTATATGCATTATGAGGAAAAGTAGGAAGGCTAGTGGACACAAACAATTGTGCAAATACTGTCTATGCCAAATTTTGATGGGTGTAGGCAAGTAGATTTATTCTGAGTCAAAAAAATTTGATCTCGATGACCCCACCATAGTCCTTTACTACCATGATGAGGATGGTACAAGAGCATTCTACAAGATCAAGAACCCCAGGATAGTCGTGTGACCTCAAATGAACAAGATTTATACATTTTTGTATGGTAGAGTGGCACAAGAATCACTAATATTTTGTTCTTAGATACACATGGCGAGTCATATCATATGATATTACCACATGAGTCTAATGGATACACGAACATGGGTATAGCAATTCTAGATCTCATGCCTAAAATATAAAATTGCATCTTTTCCATGCGAGGGGTGTCAAGGAGATCGACCAATCCTTTTGAGGTATAACCAAGATATGAGGCCCAAGATGAAGACAAAATGAGAAAAGAGATGCCAAAACTTCAATCAAAAGATGCCAATGTCATAAACGCCAAACTAGGATGTAAAACCATAGGAGGTAATGGTGGGTCATCCAGCCAACCAAGGGCCAATGCGACCACACGCACCAAACTACATGGCTCATGCAGCTACATACAACCCCATGATGGCTGTACAACCCACACATGCCTATCAAAAGATTGTACGACCATCAAAGCTTCAAAAGTGGGTCAAGAAAGTGTTGGCAGCATATTAAATCCGTACGAACATGTAGTGACATTCAAGTAGGTACTACGAGCAGAAGGAGTCACAAATTTCTATACCCAATTTGAAGGATTTGGATTAACTCTAGAAGGCAGCGCCCTTTTGTGATTCCAAACCTTGGATCAATTGAGTTCCAATGATATAACTGCATTGACACATGATTTCATAGATAAGTTTTTAAAGAGAGGCATCAGGCATAATACTTTGATGTAGATTCATAAGTTCAAATAGGGAATAGGAGAATTTGTGACAGATGTGACCGTAGTTGAAACATTACATTGCTAGATGTCTAGAAGCTGAATGCCTAACCCGGGAGCATTGTATCTAATATTTCTAAGAAGGGTTGACCAACAAACACCTCAAGAAGGATGTATACATGAAGAGATGTGCCACGCTAGATCATGCACCCTTGAAGCTATGGATTTAGTGGATAATATAAACAAATATAAAGACTCATAAGTGGGTTCTAATACTAAATTTGCAAGCTTAGACTCGTCCAGTGATGTGAAGCTAGACCAACCTTCAAACACCAAGGTTCTAGTGGATTTGATCTTCAAGAAAATGTGAGATACATATGAGATACCAACTCATGTGGATTGAACACAAACAGGACTGCAAGAGTGGGGTGTGGCACCGGACTTCATTCACAAACCTACATTGTGCAAGAGGACTATTATAGGCTTAGATATCAAACTCAAGATTTTCAGAGGCCAATAGTGTAGCCATACCAACCACCACAACACGCTAATAGTGAGGTATCAACCTTCTTGTCAAATTGACGCTCATAACATGGGATTTGTACACCCACCCAAAGATATGCAACCCTTGTGTCAATAATGCCATATAATAGGGAGGACGATACCATGTGTCAATCACCTCCGAGAAACATAAGGCATTCATTTCACATATCGATCATAGAACCCAAAACGTCAAGCTTTGATGACCAGTTCCAAATTGATAAAAAAATGTTGCTCTTCATAGCAAATGGAGGAGTTAGGTTGTTTGATGAGCCAAAACCAAAACCTCAAGAACCCAAAGCCAAGATATGTATCAAATGTGATGGCAATCATGATTTGATGGATTGCCCATGATATAGAGGACCTACAGGGAAATGATTTTGTAGGTGCAAACTTGCACTTGCTTGTAGATTGTCCAAGGAACACTGTGCACAAGGGCAAATCTGTGTGAAAGGTTAGTGTCAACATATTACCCAATGCTTCAGAGCCAAAAGCAGTGGTCCCAACGTGACCACCAGGGCTCAAGCTAAAAAGGACGGAGAGTATAACAAGAAGACATAGGCATAATTTTCTAGCTATGGTCCTAAATGCCATAGGGGCTCATGAAAAGCTAGACGCACAAGGAAAAAGGCCAAAAAAGCAGAGTTGGCCACTCAAAAAGAATGAGAACATGTCCAAGCCTATCCACGAGTACAACTAGCCACACCCTACTTTGTAAGTTGTAGAACAACCAAATTTTGCACCCAAAGAGCCTAATACGCGGGAAGTGTATATTGGATAAGGTCTTCAAGCCACTAAACACCATTCTTGAATCCTGAGAAGCTAGGCAGAAAGGATTAAAGCATGCCTAGATCCGAGCGTTGAATCTAGATGACTTGAAATATACAAAAGGATTTTTGAAGCTATCCAAGCTTTGAAAAATCCAATTGCTAGACTTTAGAGGGCCGCATCACCATGCTGGAACAACTCAATTTGTCCGACCTCTTTCAGGGCCTCCATTTTGCGCTTAGGATCCCATCACCAAGTTTGGCCCACGATAGGATCGAGAAGGCGCTTGCCTTCATTTTTGAGTCGTCTACTTCGCTGGGCAAATATGCAAGCTCGGGCCATATCTCACAAGGTGGTGCTGGGCAGCCATATTCTCTTAATGTCTCCGCAAGGTGATCAAGAAAATGGGAGTCTATTCTCATCGATTTGAACCAATTGCAGATGCTCATGAGTAGAGAAATAGTATAAATAGCTTAAGAACAAATAATCATGAAAAAAATAGACTTACATAATTGGTCTCTAGTCAAGGTGGGCTTTCTCTGCATTCAGCTCAAAAACTTACCAGCTCCTCAATATATATAATCAACTTATTGTTGGCCCAACAATGCGGTTGTATCGCCCTGTACAATTTAAGATTGCAAGCATATCAAATTTTATGCACACCTATTGGCGTCAAAGGGTGATGATAGAATGACCAGTTCTCTGTGCTAAAAATTATGGGTAGCAATTTTGTCTATGGTATGTTGATGTCAGACCTTTACGATCCCATCAGATAAGGGTACTACTTTAAATCATTATGAGCATCATGAGACGGATAGGCTTTCACAAAAACGTTATGAGCATCACGAGACGGATAGGCTTTCACAAAAATGGACAGCCTACCCTACTAGCCGATGCAGCCACGAAAAGCAGAAGAAGAAGAGACGTGGTACGGATCCCTACGACAAGTTTCAAACTCAAGACTTGTTATTAGTCATCAAAAGGGAAATGGGATAAGAGCCACTAAAGAATGGGGAAGGGACTAACACAAACCACACTAAAAGTGCTTAGTTAAATAAAGAGAGGGTAAGTGGAACGTTATTCCAGGATGGCTTGCCAATGATACCTCACGCGCATGAACAAGCATGGTTGCTGACCACGGTTGGTCAAAAAGAGCAACCATGGTCTATTGTAGCGCACACAATTGACCAGGTAGCAAAAAAAAACTAATTAAAATTGAGGTGCGCTGTAGTTTGCCTCACCACATACATGCCATGTCTATCTCATCCCAGTTCAACTACAGAGACTCACCTCTAACATTATCTTTATCTGACTTCCTTGGGCACATACTTGGTGAGTATCAAAGTTTGACTGTAGCTGCTATCTTTGGCAAACCAAGCTACTAAGAGGCATCATCAGTGCGGGCTATGAGAGAACTTGATCGTGTGACCGTCCACCAACCAAAAAGGCTGCGAACTTACTCGAAGGGTGTAAACAACTAAATTGAAAGAGCACTTTTGGTTGAATGTTTCATCATCATTGTACTTGGAAGACCAAACAATGGCACTGGATATATTATGATGACCCCTCACCCACCTCTACATTCACTCATCACTTTTAACTTGTCAAAAAACTCCACCCAAATTCTCTTGCTTGCCTCTCGCAGGCCAAAAAGTTTAACTCTTCTAGTAGAAGTTGAGCAGGGAGTGAGAGTGTGGAGAGGGGGTGTGAGAGAGACCCAACTCTGAAGGTATCTTCAAGGTCCACGAGCTTGCGCGACCCACCTAAAGTGGGTCTCTTTGGCTCTTAAAACGGGCCCCTTCGCGGCCCAAATCAGTTGTTTTGAAGGATTACTGGTATATAAATATTTTGTTCAAGTTTCTGTAACAATGGTATCAGAGTGACATGCTCGATCTACAACCATGGGTTCTCTCTCTATAAGGATGCAAGGGAGTTTTTGTTCTTCTTTCTCTTGTTTTTATATAAGAAGCAATGCTTTTGTTCTGACAAGAAAAAGCTAAAGCCTATTTTTGTGTAGAGACAATTTTAGGAATAAGCAAGTATTTTTTTGCATATAATGCATGATTTCTCCTCATTAAAGCCAAATTTTATAATTATGCTTGCGAGACCTATTGGAATCGTCATGGTCTCCAACTTTGTAGAAAAAAGTTTTTTCAAATTTTGCACCAATTTTGTGCTATACTCTGTCGACTCACAGATGGTGAACAAACACAATTTTGACTTTCCATCACTCAAAATTACACATGATTCATCATCCTCTTTATCAAGCAAGAAAAAGAGGTATCGTTCTTAAAAAGAAAAAAAGTTCTAGAATGACCAGGTATGGTTTTATTCAATTTATGCTACACACAAGGTTTTCACTTGATTATAGGAAGCACGTGACAATTGCAAATGATATATTTGCTTGTTTTAGCACTCGTGCATGATTGCATACAAAATTTTAAGATTTTCTTTGACATGGACCTTTCAAGATCATTCAAAAGATTAATGACAATGCTTATCAATTAGAATTTTCCCTTCATTGGGGTATATATAACTCATTTCATATAAGTCTATTACATCCATTTAAAGAGAATCTTTCTATTGTATATGTGATTGATGACCCGTCTTTGTTAGAAGATTATGTAGAAGTTTTGACCCCTAAAACTATTTTGCCTCATGATGTAACTATGACCCATGATGATCAACAATACCATAGATATTTCATTAAGTACAAGAACCATTCTACTGAAGAATCCCAATGAAACGAACCTAATTTCTATCTCTCTCCTGGTCTTCACCAATCACGGGCGATGGCATCACGTATATCCACCCAGCCACAACTTCGTGGATCGCATGCTTCATCAGATACATAATTTTGTCTCATGCCTATCCACAAAACCCACAACTCCCTAGATGGTTCCCTCTGCCACATGTCATCATTTGAGCCCTTTTTACTTGGTACAACATTTACCCCTCTCTTGGGGCACAATTAAACCATTTGCCCCTCGGCATTATTGCACATTTAGGTGCACCTAGGCCTAGCACTCAGAACCACCTAGTCAATGCCATTACACCCTCACCTAGGACCTTGGCAGTTACTTCTCTTGACCATTTTATTTACACACATTAAATATTACAGAAGTCGGTCATCTAAGAGAAAATGCCCACCGATCTTTCCGAGGTCATGCTATCTCGGCTAGAGCATAACACCCAATAGGTTTCCAAATCACTTTTGGCTAGTAAATACCCATCACTCATACCTACTTTTAAACAACAAACATCTTAGATAGTTAGTATATAGATCATTGAGTGAGGCAATGTATGGTTTTGTGTTGATCGCCAATGGAGGCAACACTTGTTTTTGATTAATGAACTCCCCAATGTTACTATTTTATGGTGTAGATCGTCGAGTGAGGAGCCATCATAAATATGTAACTATTTTATGGTGTAGATTGCTGAGTGAGGCAACACCCATGATAAATATGTAACTATTTTATGGTTTAGATCATCGAGTGAGGCAACACCCACAATAAATACATTATCGTTGTATGGTATAGACAGTCGCGAATGAGAAAACGCCCATGATAAACATGAATATGTAGCTATTTTATGGTGTAGATTGCCAATTGAGGCAAAACCCACGACAAATATGTTATTGTTTTATGGTGTAGACTGTCGGATGAGGTAACACCCATGATGAACATGAATATCTAACTATTTAGTGGTGTAGATCGCCGAGTGAGGCAACACCCACGATACATATGTTACTGTTATGGTGTAGACTGCCGGTTGACCCCATGATAAACGAGGTAGTCAATAGAGCGAGCGAGAAAAAGCGAGCGGGCCCAATGAAGCGAGCGAGTTTTTTTACAATTCCTCCGATGAGAACAAATTTGAAACCGAACTTACTATAGCAAGATGTTGTCATAATAAGCATACCAATAATCAGACTTACAATCCACCCTATCTTTCACTTGAAGAACATAAACTAATTACCAAACTCATAACATAGATGACTATTGAAATACCACTTCACCCGCAAAATGCACTAGACCAAAACTTTCCAAATGTATCCATGGTTCACCACAACAATTATCAGTGTATGAACAAAATGGTGTTTTAAACCATGTTCTAATCCCCCTGACATTCATCATCAAGAAAGTAGTTGCGCGCATGTGGTTTATCTAATTGCCACTCATCATATCTCTTGTCGGCTGTCATGAATCTTGCCATTTTTTCTGCATAGCATGGCAACAAACTACAACAAAACATACATTTCAAAGGAAAGTAAGTCACAGTGGAACAATGAAAATAATTTCCAATAAGAAGAACTTGCCATCCTTATGTGTTATACAAAAGACAATTCGCTACCAACAAAAAGCAAAAAAAATCAATTGCTAGATCAAGGCCTTACAAACACTATCCAAAGCATCAAAATTTGTACTTCCTTGCTTCAAAGGCACCCGTAAATGTTCACTATATATCATATTATAAAGATGCTAAATAACACTTTCAAAGTCCTCAATTTTAGCATTCAAAATATATAACAAAAAAACTCAGGGCCAGTAGCATACTACTCATCAAAGGGGTTTGTGACAGGTTCCACTCTCTCTTCTTCCCCCTCTCCATCATGCTCTGACCTGATCCGTTTTCCAGAATGATCTGCCACAAGTGGCTCAACAATGCTAGCCATAATACTGTTGTCTGAATCAAATGAAAAACAAGGCCTGCCAATGGCCTGACAAGCACGCATAAGAGGGGCTGTACCACAACCCATCTCTAGAACCAGCCCTCCAGGAACACAGAGAAGAGACATAATGTAACCTACAAAAAAACTACTCCTCTCTAGTCCACCTCGTGCTAGCTGAGAAGACATCGGCATGATTGTCCTTGCAGAGGGAGGTATGTAATGAGTCCAGACATCTTCACGTGGATCAATCAAAAGCTGTTGGAAAAGTGGAAAGCTCTCCTCCCAAAAAACTATTGGATTCTTCTTTGCTCTACGTATTAGAGCTAATACTGAAGATTGCATTTGGAAACCACATGGAGAAAAACATGTATAGTATATTGACTTCAACTAGCAAGCATTATAGCATGAAAGATGGCAAAGATAGCATGCATAGGACTTATCCTTCCAAACATAGCATGCATAGGACTAACGAGGAGACATTTGTCAAAGACACTTTTATCATGGAATGCAAACATAGAATGCATGGAATGGTAGCTTACCTTAACACTTTTATCATGTTCTCTACAAAATCCATATGGAAACTTGTCATGAATGATCACATGTCTGACAACCTCCAAGCCCTGGACATATGCAAACCGTTCCATCCAACCAATACATTGTCCTACAAGCAATTAATTTTATTTAAAACTAGTAGAATGGAAACAAAAAATGTGAAATGTCAATTGTGGTATTGTGCCTTACCTGCCAAAGGACATATGCATGCCAACCAACCACTATCAGACAAAGAAGCTGATGCAACTGCAAGCCCATGCCGCACATGGTCCTTGAGCAAGACATTCCAAGTAGGAGTGGATCTTCTCTCATCAAGTGGATAGCCAGATGGAAAATCGAGCAATATAAAATCTGAAGCCCACTTCACCTTCTTACCCATCCTCTTGTAGTCCTGATCTCGACTAGCCACTGTAATAAAAAACTCATGCGAAATAGCATACTTATCATTTCTTTTAGAGTTAGCAAAGTCTTTGCCCATTGCAATGTAATCTCCAACTGTACAAGCAAACAAAGGTGTGATGCCACGGGCCAAGGAAATGTCAAGTGACTGTGATCGATGGAACACGTATTGCTTCACAAGTCCTGAGATTGATTCTCCACCTATATGCAAAAGCAAATTAATTACAAGTAAAACTAGTGTTAAAGGAACAACTACATATGCAGAACACAACAACACCCTTACCTGCACTCTCTATGTGATCCATTTCATGCCGCATAGGACTAGATGGTCCCTCATCTAGAAAGAGAACAATCATAAACTTATTAATGCAATGTCAAAACAAATTGAAGACAACATCAACAAACAATCATATTGTATCTTCCTTACCTTTTTCTGTAGGATGTTCTTGTTTCTCTTTCTCTCTCTTATCTCTCCTTGAGCTTCCCTCCACTTTGTCCTTACTTGCTTCATTGGCTTTTTGTGAAGCATAAGTATTGTACAAGTCTCTTTCTCGCACCAGTACTTGTCCTTTAGGAAAATCTATCCACCAGGGACAATGTGCTAATTCCCATTGAGAGAGACGGTGCATGCCAGGTACATGCATGCAGCATGACCAATCTCCACCCAACTCTTGCACAAATTTGGAATGTCAGAGATCCTTTTCTCTATTGCCAAGTGGGAGAGATATCTATCAACCAAGAAACGCAAAAAAATTGGATGTCCCAAACCATCAAAAGGTCAAGAAATCAAGTGGAACAACCATCAATGATTGTGCAATTACATGAATCAATAGCACAAAAATAGACAAATGAAAAATGAACCTTCGAATGAATTGACAACATACCTATAAACCACCCTATGGGCAGCCATGTCCAACTCAGATAGTCCATCTCCTTTTTTTCCACCCTTGCTCTCCATCTTTGTTTCCTTTGATCTTAGCACCACAAACATATGTTTTCTCCCCTCCAGTTTTATATCCTCCATGTATTGCTGCAATGTGTAATCCTTAGGGGTATCCAAAGGCATGCCCATTGTTGTGATCACCCTCAAATCTTCAAGCACTTTCAATGACTCTCTCTCCACCTTCTCCAAAAATATCTCTCTACTAATCCACCTAAACAGTAAAAGTTGATGCAATTTTATAATAAAAAAATAAGAGTCATGTTATTGGCAAGAAACAAACAAACACCATGAAAGATGATTTGTATTGGTAGAAGAAACACACCCTCTGTACTCAAGGTCGCCCACAGGCATGAAGTACATGTCTCGCATAGGTTTAGTGGCTTCTAACAAAGAAAGGAAAATTTTTTTTTTTTCTAATCTCAAATCAGACTTTGCAATGAGTTGGAGCTTCTCCAATGTCACGCAAGAGTCCGCACCATCAAAGCACAAGGCAAACAACTTTTCCAACCAAGCCTCTCCAAGACCAGGATCTATACAATTCAACACCTATCCAAAGATGACATGTCAATCACTTAACTTCAAAATAAATGCAACAAAGTATAGAAAATTCAATTCACACCTTTCCCATCCTATCAGCAATTCTCTTTGGAATCATGGTACGCTGCTTTCCTTCTGCCTCTCCCCTTTGATCTAAAGGTAGCTTTGTAGATATTTTGTCCATTGCTTTTTTAAGCTCTGTATTGTACTCAACCTATATACATAAGTTCCAATTAGAGAAAGCAAAGGAGTGATAAAGAAGTAAGCATCAATACAAATGCAACATTCTACCTAGAAGACAAGCCTTGCCAGATAACCTCTTGTCAATGGAAACCATGGCTTCTTCCCTTTACTCTCTTGAGCCCTCCAATTCTCTATTGATTTGATCTCACTCGAAGACAATGTTTTCATAAACACCATAGATTCACACTCACAAATGTTGTGTGCATTTATGAGTATGTCCCTTAGACTGGGTTTGATAATGGCATGTTCATTCATGCTAGAAAACAAATAGTAAAGTACACAACCCAATCAATAAATGCAAAGTAGCATAAAACATGTACTTACGAATTCATTCGTTGTAGCCCTGCCAAGAGAGCAATCTCACCAATTTTCCTTGGGTCAATTATTGTGCATACCACTCGTACATGTCTTTTCTTGTTTGTAGGAAAGATTTCCTTGATGACACTCATCCATGCAGTGGTCCTATGATTGCCCTCCCAAACAAATAACATCTTTTGTGACATAAAATGAAAGTCAGTGTTAGACATCACATCTTTCTCAAACTCCTCATCCACCTCTCTCCAGGTGGGAGACCAACTCTTCCTCATATCATCTGTCACAACTATCTCCCCTCCATCACTCTTGCAGACAGATACAATGAAAGACCCTTTCTCTGGGAGATAGCCCTCCACTTGAAATGTACTTTTGAGTGAAGATACATCATCATGAAGTCCTCTCACTCTTGCATAAGGTATCAACCTACACAAGGGAATGTGAGGACACTGGTTTGAATCAAGCATCCTACATTTGCCAATCACATCACCTCCTCCTTCCACCTGAACTTCACTATCATCCAACTCATCCACCTCCACTCTTGGACCTTCATCTCTTTGAGTTGATGATACTTCAACCTCTAGATCCACCACACTTTCTTGCTCTTCGGTTCCACATTCAACATTGTGATCTACTTTTGTTCCTCTTGTCACCTTTGTAGAATGTGCCACTTGAACTTTTCTGCCTTTTTTTCCTGTCATCCTGAAAAGACAAAAAACAAGGCATTTTTCCAATCATAGTTCTCAAAACCTTTTCAATAAAAACCAAAACTAAAAACAAGAAACAACATGTAACAATAGATAGAGTATAACCTACGGCAGGTTCAAAGGTCTTCTCAAATCTTTCCATATGCTCAAAAAAACATGAGAGCTTTTTCACATATATATATGATAAAGGTTTTGTTTATGAAAACATATGCAATACATATCACGACGGCAAAGCCCCAAACAGATAATGAAGTGTGTACACCTCATAAGGAAAAAGCTTCAAACAAATATCTCAAACTGCTGACATATATGAATGCAAAGGTGTGTAAACTCGCACTTATGAATAAATATCATTTTACATATCTAGACAAAAATACATGTATCTACCAATGCAATTGATTTCCAGTTTAGGGAACATTCACCCACTTGTGTCCTAAAAGAAAAAGTTTCATCTCCAATGCACATAGTATATCAACTTGCAGTGGTATCTATACACTTGGATATATGGAATTGCAGTGGCAAATATGCACTTCTATGCCTACCCCTTACCCTCATGAAAGACACCTTGAGAAGCGAAAAAGGGCAGCGCGTTAATGAGCTGTCCTTTTTGGCATCTCAAGCTGTCTTTCATGAAGGCTTTTCAGCAAGGCTTTTCTACTCAATCCTCCATGTATCAATACTCACAAGAGGTTGCTTCGACCATTTCATCTTTTTTCTCCAAGTATGCTTTGGTATACAAGTCTTATGGTCTTTGGAATGCTATTGGACTCTTAGAGGGATAGGTCACATGGTCTTTTGATCGCTA